>NC_079364.1:18974884-19274884 GCF_021018895.1 Seriola aureovittata
ATTGTTGTGGCAGCAGCGCAGAGGGATGATCCTTGAAGCAGCGTATCCCTGTATCAAAAATAATTAGATCTGGTATAGACAAAAATTGAAACTGAAATAAATCAAAGTTTCTAAAGCAGAACTGTAAACTATTTGTAAAATTGAGACTCCAAAAACTCTCTCATAAGAGAGCCTGTTCTTTCACTGTGCAACCAGCACCAAGAGTTTCTAAAAAAGTGTCAAGCAAAACACAACAAAAGAATCTTTCCAGCTTTTGGTTAAAAAAAACGTAGCAGAATTGTGTGCTAAATCTGATTGATTAGCTGATGCAAGTAAACACAGGTTTTTAAGTAGCAGAGGTGTTGCGCTGCATGTGAACGCGTTCTCCAATTTCCTGCTTTAACTTGATTTCTGCAAGTAAGCTGGTTTCTTGTGCGCATGTTATTGTAATGCATTAAGTACAACCATAGCATCTGAAGATTAGCATACTGTGAATGTAGCTGTGAAAACACTAAATGATGTGATATATCCCCATTGGGAGCCCCCGTCTCTTAATAAGCCTTTGATATGTAAAGAGAGGGTGAGGCTGTGACCCCTCCCACTATCAATCAGTGGGAGAGGCCCTCCTCCTGTATGCTGGGTGGCAGTCAGCTTCTGGGGCTACAGCTCTCTTCACAGAGTGATGCATCGGGAAACGTTTCAACAATGCGACAACCATGCCACCCTCGACCTTTCAGATATCCTCACTGACCCTGATACAGCTCTGGCAGACCTGAACGCCCACATCATGGTCTGATCAGCGTGAACCAGGCTAAATACTGTACATTGGTAGGTGATTAATACACTGGGACAAATAACTACCTCTAAAAGTAGGCTGACCATTTCCAACATCTTCTGATGACTAAAGAATAAAGAAAAGTTAAAAAAAAAAAAAAAAAAAAAGAAATTCTTCTTGACAGTACAGCAGTTGTATAGGGCTGATGCTGCACTAGACACATTGAGGCCATCGTAGCTTCTTTGTGGATGGTTTGTCAGGACTTGTTGCTTGGAAAATAATCATACCTTGATTTATAACAGAATTCCTTCTGAAAAGTTTACAGAATAGATGACACCTCCTCTCATACCTGTAAGATGTCATCAGGGTTATCTTGAGCTGCCGCCACAAAAAGTTCATGTCGACAGACCACTCCTTCCGCCAAGAAGTACTTTAAGATCATACGAGAGTAGCTATCATATCGGTCCTCCTCTAAAAAAAGAAACAAAAGACAACAGCAATCAGAATTATATTATTATTATATTATTCAGAGTATGAATGAAAAAAATAAACATACACAAGAAACTGTAATATAGTGCCATAATGATAGAACTGTCAGAAAGGCCAGAGGAAAGGATTTAATGATAAAGTAGGTAAAACATCTTCCCTATCAAAGATATATCAACCTAAAGTCTATCATTAGATCTTGTCGCATTCTGTCCGTTCTTTCAGATACCACAGATCCAGTAGTTCATGACCACATCACAGCTGCTGACTGTAATTGATGTAAGGACCGCATTCGGGCTACCTTTTGTAGGGAACAGATGAACAGCATTTGACATGGCACAGAAACAGAGGTGTGACTGTGTGATCTGACTATCAAAATGGAGATGACATCTTCAGCTCCCTTGTTAGGGTCTTAACATTATTCTTGTCCACTTTCACCTATCATTTCCCAAACCAGCAGCGGAGGTGAGAGGGAGGCTCCTGTCTTAAGCACTCGCCTGTGCCCTTGAACGCAAAGGTACCTCAGCTGTCCGGACAACCGTCTGGAGGAGGCAATATAGAATAAGATAGTGCCTATCCTCAAAATCCTTCCTGACATCTGGCTCACTTGAATCTCTGCTTTTTTGTGTGAATTCTGTTGGCAATGGCATCCATTCATTATTATGTTTCTAGTCTCAGTCACATCAGGTTTATTTATTATCACAAAAGTAGGTTAAAAGGAATATACAAGTTATAAGAAGGACAAGCAGAGGGTAATTCTCCACTTGGAATGATGACACTACAGATGCCTTTTAATGCATTTAAGACACACTTGTGTCTCAGGCATTAAATGGACTGACAGCTAATTGTAAACACTGAACATAATTCCCCAAAGGTAGCCTTTCTCGGTGCACACAAAGCAGCCACCACACCCCAAATCCACAAAAAAAAAGCCTGCATCATCACCATGAAACCCCCCTGAGCAGGGCACATAACTCTACCCAGCATGCTACTGCTGCTTCCTGTCACAATCACCATTTTGTAAAGATTTCATAGGCCTCTCCACACAATGACAAACAGTGGGCACAAGGACAAAGGCAGCAGTGACAGTTTAAGGTAATGGGCATACAGCTGACAGCTTGGGAATGACATCCTGACGTGTCATCCTCGAACATCCGGAGAATTTCCCCCTCCCACGTTCCCGGTCTATGTCCTCACCTACGGACTTAGGATGGCCCAGGAAATTCCATGGCTCTTCAATTTGTTGTCGGTGGGGCTCCCTGTTCTCTTATTGATGGGTTTCTAGGTCAGCAGGCCTTTGTGGCTTTCAGCAGGCCCCACAAAGACTCCCAGATGGGCCCTCTCAAGATGGGGCCTATTGTGGTTGTGTTTCTATGGGAGCCTTACAAATGGAACCTCCAGGAGTCATTAGGCTGTTGAGGCGGGGGGTAAGGGGAGGGGGCAGGAGGTGTCGGGGTATAGGAGCAACAGGGGGTGGGGGACGGTCATATCTTTGAGGTAGATCAGTCACTATGGACAGTCATGTGATGATTTTCTTCTCGGTTTTTTTTTTGTTTGTTTTTTTTTTTTGCTTATTCTGAGTTAGGTTTGGCAAAGGGGGGAAACACCTCTGTTTCATTCGCCTTTGAACAGAGGAGTGGGAGTGTAAGAGTCCTGAATCATATCTGCTAAAGCTGCAGGGGGAGGAGACAAAATATCTAGGTCAGAGTGTTTTCCCCTGTGTATGAGTCTTTGGTCTATGAAGCACTAATTTTTATACTGAGCAGCTCAATGGCCGTACTGCAGGTAAACAAATAATCACTTAATCAAAAAAGGATCTGAACTTTAAAATAAACACTGATACGAAAGGTGGTTTTATCAGTTTAATTGCCAACTGACAGCATTTGTCAAGCCTGATATAGTGCATATGTCATATCTCTAAACCTTTCACTTGTGTGACTGCAGTTTCTTACGTTATCTTTTTTTTACCAATGCACCTGTCATTTGTAGACAGATGTCTTTGCATCTCTGGAGCTCTGCTGGGTCTCCAAGAGGTGTATAATTTTGCTCATCACATGTGGAAGTCTGAATTTCAGAACCTCTTCTACAGCTGAAAAATATCTCCAATTACTTTATTTTATCCCGTAGTCTTATTGTTACAGCTTCTCTTAGCTTTTAATTTAAAAATGTTTTTTTTTATACTGAGCAGCACCTCCACTTCAGTTGTCTTATTGTGTTTTTTGTCTTTATGTTTTATGCTTTTATGCTAAAAGTACTTTCCTGCTGTAGGGCGTATGGATCTGATCTACAGTAAACTGAAATAACTGGCATGTAACTTAATATAATCTACCTTTATGGGCCGTCTGCAATTGTGATTAAGTAACGTCAAGGTTATTGTACTTTTCGTTGCATACTGAAATTGTTTTGCATACACCCTGTATGTATATTCTCACTGTATCTCTTGTAGTTATACTTGAGCTTAAATATGTTTTACTGTCTAACTATTTTGTTTGAGTTGAGTAATACTTAGTTTGTCAGTAAAATAATTATGGAAACTACTTTCAAGACACTTGTTAGTTTTCTACATCACCATTAAAACTGTGCTCAAAACTCATGATATATCTTATTGAAAATGCACCTCACACTGAAATATTAAAATGTAAAACAATTAGGCCAAATTTAATAGTAACTATTATGGGTGCACTGACAGAAAAATGCATTCTCTTAAACTAACTAATGGAATGAAACCATACATGGTCAACATAATAAGAGCTGCAAAGCTTTGTTCCTTCCTTGTTCCAACAAAAACACAAGAGATGAGAGATCTTCAGACAGAAGCCATACTGGGCTGATCCCCCTCTGGTTGACAAATCAGGATGGACAGCTCAAGACACTTCAAAGGCAGACAACGACCAGTCTGATAATTTTATGTGTGTCTCACAAACAGGCCATCACGGCTAAAGGGGCAGACTGTAGGAGACGACTGCCTGAAACAAACACAAACAAACACACACTCCAAACTCCCCCGATCCCACCCACCCACATAACAAAACAGACACACAGACGGCACAAAGTGCGCACACACACACGCACACACACACACACACACACACACACACACACCACTCTTTCAGAGACAAACACAAGAGAGCGCACACACGCATTTCACCTTTACTGTGTCTCTCATTACCAGATGAAACCAACCGTACATTGATTCACAAAATGGAAGGGAAGAACGCATTAGTGTGTAATCACTGACTCCTGCATCGATTGGGGGGATGAATTAAAGGGCAAAGCAATATCATCAGTTGGTATAGGCCTTGGCTACACACAAATTACAGCTTCAAGGGGAAACAAGACTACCTTAACCTTACTGTCTACCAGTGCATATAGCCTAGCCTATGATGAATGATAATAATAATAATAATACAGTGGAAGACATTTATGTCCCTAGAAAACCCACTTGCTTTGAATGTAATTCCAAAAACTTCGATAACACATCTGCAGATGAGCATATTAATTAAGGATCACAGTAGGAGTGTGAACACCTGGGATTCTAACTAGCGACCTTCAGGTCATTAGTCTATTTGCCATAGACAGTACATGCTAACCAAAGAGCCTGAGCACAGACAGATGGTATTATTAGCTGAGCCACACTGAAAGTGCTACTGAATTCAATTTTGGGAAAACATTTGATTTTTGGCTGTATAGGAATATATGATTATAGGCTAAAGCTACATTTCAGTGATACATTAGTGCAGTTTAATTTAAAATCTATACATTTTGTTGACTGAGAAGCTGAAGGATATAATGTTTCAGAAAAGAGTACCATATATGCCCCTTCCTTCAAGTGTCCAATATTACATATGATGTAACTTTATGAACAACAATGTACTGATAACTACCAAACCACAGTCTGCTCTAACAGTGCCTCATCATTTACAACTTTTCTTCCATGGTTCCAGTCTGAGCAATTTAAAGAACATGGCTTGAGGTATTAAAAGTCTGCTTTAAGAACTATGGTAAATTCAATTTAACTTGCTCGTGAAGCTGAAAGACAAAAACGATAATTGTAGTGCAGGAAGAGTGAGCTGCTGCTGTGTACTATTCATCACAGGCTGTGTAAACTGAGGTTTATTATTTGCTCAAAGTTAATCTCATTTATAAATATCTATTATTTACCACTTTAGCATCTGATAACAATGTAGCAATTTATCAGCAAAACAACCCATAAGAAGAGTTACAGTATCTACTAATATAAATGAGCTATGAAGGATCCAGTGAAATATGCCCTTCAATGTCATGGAACTCATACAGCACTAGTGGGTGTCACTAAAATGTCAAACAAATAAAGTCATCACAAATTTCAGTCAATCCTGTCTAATAACAATGTCCTTCTCACCATAACTGGTAACCGATTGGTTTGAACTTAAGATTGATGCCTCACTGTCTTGTCATACAAATACATCACATGATAAATATTGATACCACTTCATTGGACCTTTAAATTAAGCAATATTTGATTGGAGAAGTGAGTAGCTCACCTACGAGAAGTACTGTTCCGACTGCTAACCCACCACCTGTTTGTGGAGAAAAAACAAACAATAATATCAGTCACATGTTACAGACTCTGTCTTGCTCTGGATCAATGTGAACCACTCGCTTTGGCCAACTGCTACTCCCTCACTCTCTCTTCTGATTTCAACTACTGTGTATTCAATTTAGACATTTTGACTTGCCTCAGTGGTAAATAGGCCATGACTGTGTGTCAGTGAGCACATTAGCAGGATCCTGAAACCGAAGTGACTAAATGGAATACAAGCATCATTAATTTCTTTTTCTTTTTTTTTTTTTTTTTTTTTTACATATGTGCTGTTTCTACTGTGACATGTCAAAAAGTCTCTGTCAAAAAGGCCCTATAGAGATCTGGCTATCTGAGGAGACTTCTCATGTTTTGTTTTCACATTAGTTATGGCAGGAGTTCCATTAACCCTGTGGAAAATCTAAGGCAAGAGGATAAGAAGCTTTCAGGCCAGCAGTTGGTGATTCTGACTGCTTTATTAAATTAATTAAACATAGACTATTGTTGTTATTTTTAATTTAACCCCCAATGTTTTGGGGTTCTGTCAGACCATGGTCCCATATGTCAGTGTAGAAAAGTACTGTTTATGTCTGATCTGAGATTACAGGGGTTTAAACAGGTTAGGAGGCTGTGAGAACAAGAAAAGTGACAAATCTGAGGTGGCCACAACTGTACATTTGGTTAGATATAGCAAAATCACAATATAGAGAAAAAAACATGAAATAGTACACTCATCTGATCCTCCAAATGTCTTTACAGAATAAAGGAAAAGTTAAACCAGGAATGTTAGAACGTTTGATACATTGCTGTCCATGTCAGTCCAAGCATATCAATTTTGCGAATTTAAATTTTTATCTACCTGCCAGTTTTAGCTGCAGAAGACATACAGCTTGCACAAGAGAACAGCAGTGACCCTTCTGAGACAAAATAACTGCAATCCAAGTACCTACCCCTGTGATTTGATATGTATTTAAGATGAAGGGGGGCCATATTTTATCGTCCTACAATATGATAAAGAAGGCAAAAAGAGTAGATTTTCAGAACAAAGCCCATTCTATTGAATAATTTTAGTATAATATTTTTTCCATCATTTTAAATATTCCCCTTGTATTGTCTCCTAAAAATCTGAGTGTCTTTACATTATAATAGTTCCTGCTCCATTTGAGCACTACATGAATATCTTAAATCAAAACACACTCTGCAGTGACAGTACACTATTGCATGTACACAGGAAAACTCCACATAATCTTTCGACAAAATAAGCCTGAAATCTGCATGATGTCCATGATACTAATACCAACTTCCACACTTTCAATATAGTTTTTTTCTTTCCTTGCAGTCGGAAAATTCTCTCTCCTGTTTGGTTTATAGATTTTCCTTTGGATGAATAAACGCTGATGTCCTGTATATAATTTCAGTGTATTTAGCTGACGTTACATTGAGAAACACTGTTAGCTGTGTAGCTAGCGCTGATGGTAAACCTCAACAGCGAGACTGACCGAGCAGAAAGTCGAGTGAGGTGACACCGGTGGAAACTAAGAGCTGTCCGTTTTGAACCGAAGGTCTGGTACCAGGTATGGAGATTAACTTCCCCCTTGTTTTCTTCTGAAAACTCGTAGGATTGAACGTTGATCGCTCAGACGAGAGTTTACCCACACTGTTCACGGGAGCTGCCATACTGCTAATAATGTGGTGACGCTTGTTAATGTTTTGGAGCGTATTGTCCAATCATAAAAGACTTTGGTAGAGCTCGACCAATGAGGGCAGTGATTGTTACGGCGTCGCTTCCGGAAGCTGTCAAAGGGAAGTTCAATTTGTTCTGTGAAGTGCATGGTCAGAGCATTGAATCACACATTCACAGGTGAGTACAGCTCCGCTGCTATAAGCTGCTGTTGCATGGAATATTTCTGTGCTTTAAACAAAAACCGTGAGTGTATGTGTGCTTGGCATTAACCAGAAGCTATTAAATGCCTAATGACTTCTTGTGACTCCTGCTTGCTGCGGCTGTGACCTTGTTATTTCATAGCACAACATTACACAATATTGTTTTGGAAAATATATTCAAAAAGCAAGAATCAGACTAAAATGGTTTACTGGGTAATGGCGTATGTGTCACAGAACTTTTGAAACCTGATTAAAACTGTGTGTAACAAGGAGTATAGTCTCAGTGTTTTAAAACACACAGCAACATCTACATGAGTGACATTATTCCTCCTTATATGTAAAGCAGCCGTAATTGCCAGAAACTGAGCTGTTTTTTAGGATCCACTTTGTAAATTCTAAATGTTAAAACAGAGCAGAAATGCTTGTTGTTGCTGGCTACAAAGTACTGTGCTGCAAGAGCGTATAGCGTATCCATGGCCTATATAAAGAAAGACTAAATCAATCAGTCAAAAACTGTCTTCCAACTTACATCCTTATGTTATGGTCGGTCTTATGTAATGTAATGTAATAAATAGACCATGGATTGTATTTGTAAAAGTGCATCATAACAGAGAGCAGCTTCATGTGCCTGGGCACATGGTAGCAGCTCTATGTAAACTACTTTATGTGTATTCATGGTTATATGCACTGTATGCTTGGGTAGGCCTTGATGATATGGAATAACGTGTTATCTCCCACCATATGCAAAATTTTTTTTTTTTTTTGCAGTTTTGCACAGTCTAACCTGCTGCAGAGTTTGAGCCTCAATTCATTGTTTTGCTTACTGTACAATGTCACCATGTTATGTTACAAATAAAACTTTGAACTGCTGTTTAGTGGCAGCACCGCTGGACTGTATTGAGATATCACATTTTGGATATCGCCCAAGCCTAAAGCACTGTAGTCATTTTAAGCTGACAGTGAGTGTCACTGCGAATCCCTGTGCATCACTTCCCCAGTCACATTCAGTTCAGAGGGCGCAGCAGGTGTAAAGGTGCGGGAGAAACATGCAGAGCGTTACAGACATACAGAGGGAAACCACTGCAGCTCAAGGATAGCTGCAGACAGATAGAAGTGGTGAGCATCAGCTTCTTCTGAATGTCACTCACACTTTGAAAGTTTTGAGTAATGGTCACAGACCAATGAGCACTACTCTTAAAGCTGATAACACCAACACAGACTGTTCCTTCTAATACCTGCTCCACACCAATCCACCTGAGTAACCTGATAATGACCCACTGGCATCTTCTAATTTGAAATACATTCTTATTACTGGTAAGACTTTTTTCCCTGAAACATAGTAGTAAACTTGAGCATTTGAGGTCCAATATATGTATATAAAATATTATATATTATATGACTATCTCTTCCATTTTGAGCGTTTTTGTATTTTTAAACACAACAAAAATATCCTAGATTTTACCATCATCAAAAAAGTTGGATTTAAGTGCAATATGACATTTATCTAATGTTTGATATTATTTTTAACTCAGAGTGGTCCAGAATACATGTTAATATCTAGAAAATAAGATTGATATTATCTAAAATATCGAATTGGCATTCAAATACAATATGAGTCTATTTTACAACACACAATCAAGTATTATAACAGCAAAATCTATTCATAATAACTGAGCACGTTGCGATTACTCTTCTGCACGCTGAGGTCTCCAACATTAACAAAAACTAAAAGAGCTCATACATGAGGTCCAGGACTAAAATGTGAAATGTAATGCAGCACTGTGCTCAGCAGCTAATGGACCTTTTTCACTTTCTACATTTTGACATGTCACGCAAGGAGAAGCACAGGTGTTAATAATAAAATTCATGATGGATAAATTCCATTAAGCTGCTTTGGTTACAGGGTCCTAGTATTGTGCTTGATGGCTCACTGTCACACTGCGATGGGACACTTTAATGTCAGATAGAGTGTTTTTCCTACTATGAGAAGTCAAAATGTCTGCAATGAAAAAGGCCTATTGACGTATCCATATTCGAGAGCTCTGAATGTTCTGTCAGATTAGGTGAACCACTGGTAGGGGAGAGGCCAGTTTCTTTTGTACTGTGTAATGTCCACTATTAATACTGGTTAACTGATGAGTGATCAGTATAATCCTTAAGACAGCTGTGAAAAAGCTTTGTGTGGCAGAGAGAGGCCAGAGGCAGCACAAGATCACAGGATACTGTTAGGCTCCAGGGGAAGCAATCGCCCAACTGCTCACTTTACAAATGCTCTTAGCAGAGGCAGTCCTGCTGTTTTGACAGCACTGTTGAGATTTATATGTGCTGACAGGGGACCAAGGGAATATATCATGACTGACAACACTGGGCATTGTAGAAAGCTTATATGAGACAAATAAGATGCACTGACTGACCTGCATCTCAGACGGAGGAGAGCCTGGTTCAGCAGTGCAACGTGCAGGATGCCCATACACCAATGTGGAAACTCCTCTGCACAGTGCCAGTCACCTAATTCTTAATGCTGGTAAATCCTAATTGAACCCTTGGGTTCTGTAGCACAATACAGTGTGTGGCAGTGTAAACACGGCAGCCTAATTGTACAAAAATAACGTAATTTTCTCCGTTTTCGACGTGTCATCTGTTCATGTTTTTGCTACAGTGTTTTTTTCAGTTCTTTCAGTAGCTGTATCTGATTGAGCTATATAATGGCAGCAGTCATAACATGTCAGATCTTTCCTGGTCAGACTGTTTTGGTTCCTTCAGTTTAATTCTGCCATCAGGGAAGAACTCCGAGAAGCAGTTGACCGCTTGTGTCTGGAGGAGGCAAGATTATCATCAACATGCACTATATTTGTTTTGTTAGCGTTGAAAGGAAAGTAATATTCTAAGGGTGCAAGTACAATAAGCAGAGGATGGGTTTTGTACACAGCTAATTTAGTCTAAAGATTTGACTTTTTCCATACATTTATCATCTCATATTGTTTGAATAGCTTTATTTTGGTTTCCTGAGATTTTTTCCTGTTGAAATACAGCACGCTATATTTATCTTGACCTACGGGATAGGAGAAAAATAGACTATGAAAAAAATACCAAAAGCATACTCATTTAGAATTAAAGGAAATCACATTCTTAAAAATCATAGGTTGGCTTTTCTGCTGAGGTATACATCAGGCTTTGTCATAAGCTGGTCAGAGCAAAACACCAACTCCTTTGTGAATATGATACAACACCAGATAAGATCTCTCAGCTCTTTCAGCACCAGGCCAGCAGCACGCATTCGCTTGTGGTCAATACAATAAGACTTAGTTGCTGATTTTTCCATTCAGTGTAATTGGCTGGGGACTCTGTCAACCCACACTTCCTTTCAATTCATAGCAGTTGTATTCATATCACTTGGCTATTATTTGCACTGCCTGACCCATTGATTGTAGATTTAAACCCTCAGCTCCTCAAATAGTAACCTCGCTCAGCTGTTTCACGGCTGTGTTGCCGTGAGCAACAATGAAAAGAGCAATATGGAGATCAGTCTCTTCAATTAATCCTCTGATAGAAGGCAGACCTAGAAGAAATGGGGGCTAGACATCATACTCTGTGACTGAGACTTTTACATCTGTCACTCTCCGTCCAGCCAGGTGTCTGCGTCTAAATCAGCAGGATTATCTCTGATTGGACTGATAGTTGAAACAGACCCCCCTGGTTGCCAAACCTCCTCCTCTTTATAGCTCACATTAAGATCAAATCAAGCTCTGCGCAACAGGACTAATGCCCCACCCTCCTCTGCCTTCTGCTGCTCAGAGGAAGACATCAGAGGTGGGATTCGTCCCTTCTCTGGTGCTGCCTGCACCTCCAGACTCCCTTCCATCTGGGATCCTTAGGGAGAAGAAGAATATCTGACAAGGGACTTGTAAGCCTCTTAGCCCCCCTGTTGCCCAGCTCTCTCTCAGCCCATGTTTTCCTAATTTAGTTGTGTAAGGAGTCTACTGCAAGGCCCTTGTGTGCTGTTTGGATTGAAATTCTCTTTGTGGTTCTAATAGACTGGCCATGTATATCAATTAACACTACTCAGCCAATGGCAGGTTCAAATCTCTTGAGACCAGTGGCAGTAATTCCTTTTTGAATATTTCCTTATTGCTTCAATAATGTGTATTTAATTAGGGATCAATTTTGACGGTGTTGTTTGCTTTGCTTTATTATTTGTTTAATTTATTTTTTGCTCGCTGTTCCTGTTTCCTTTGAAATACATCAGTGACAATGATCAGATTGTTTTGAATTAGCCAAACTTAGTGGAACTGTGTGCAAGTTTTTCCCCATGTGTAAATTATAGTGAACATATTTTTTGTTGAATTAACGACCTTAATGATACACTAGTTATCTTTAAGTCTCAAACTTTAAGACGTGTCATTGTGTTGATGTATTTGCCACCAGTCTTTGATGATAAGACAATTTCCTTGAGTATTGCCAAGGTCATTTCATTGTTTCTGCCCTGAAGAAGCATCACTTTTACTCCTATGAAAGAACAATTACAATTTGCCAAATGCTTCTGAGTTTTTGAGAGACTCTTTACATTTTCTTGTGGATGTGTCAGTCATAGCGACATTCAGGTAGCCTCTTTATTTATGTCAGTGCAGATGACGGAATTACACCTCCTTCACGTTTTATTGTTGCAGGGTCTCAAATTGTTCACTTAAAACGCTTTTGACAGCTGGGTGGACACAATGATGGGCATCTCCAGTACTGCTGCACTTTATGCTCATACTTGATATTGCAACAAAAAAAAAAAAAGTTTTTTGTTTGTGTTTTTTTTTCAATTCATTTACTTGTGATTGCTCTGCCCCGAGTGGGCTGAGCAACCCCAGTAAGAGGATCGCAGAGTTAAACACACAATGAGGTGTTTCCATCGGCAGCTATTCATTTGAGATCCCTTCTTTTCGCCACTGTAGCGCTGTGCTGTGACCACGGGAGGCTGGTGGCCACAGATGGTTCAGCAGAGAGGGCTGCACTGACTTTCTTTGTTTTCCCATGAACATGTTTAGCGTGTAATCCTGGATTAACAGAGGGACTTTGTGTTAATTTACAGCTGTAATACAGCATTCAATTAATGTTGGTAACCCCCAACACACACATGTGCTGGGTATTAGGGCCAAGCGATAGTGTGGGTTGCCTGACTCTTTGGTCGGGAGAATTAGAGGTAATAGAGATCCAATCAGAGGTCTCTGTGGATGTCCACCTCATTCTGAATCCCAAAGGAGTCACTGCAGCTCACATATACCCTTTTTATGAAACACATAGGTAATGCTATTGTCTGTGCACATTCACGCCACATCACACCACATGCACACACACAGACACACTATCAATGACAGAGGGTGCCTCAGAAAACCAGGCGGCTGCATATGGACTCTCTTGATATCAGTCACTGGCCGTGTGATCTTGTTATGCAAAGTCCCTTAATCCCTACCTATGATGAATGCACACTGGAATGGGGGTGGGTGGGTGGGTGGGTGGGGGGGCTGAAAGAGAGATATGAGGGCAGCTGTACGGGAGGCTGTCCACTGTGCTTTGCGAATGAGTGCTAGCAAAGATTCCTGATCCCCAGCCTAGCAGAAGGAAGTGCACATGTGAGATCATGTCTGAGAGTGCATTACAGTACCGCAATGACAGAGATACTGGCGGAGGAAATGGAGAGCGAGACGAATAGAATATGTTGCCGTAGTACAGACCTGAGATTCACATTAACCTTTAGACCACTTGCTTCCCAACAGAGGAATTATAGGGCCAGAGGTGTTACTGTACCAGCTGAGGGAGGATTGAGTTTATAATTCCTGTGGAACGGAACAAGAGACAGGAGCAGGCTGCGACTGGAAAGGGGCACTTCATTTGGGCACTGTGCTGAGAGTATATATGTCCCCCCTCACCTGCTCGAGCACTGTCATTCACAGTGGCGGCAAAAAGCATGAGGGTTGCCAGGGGTGATCATGGAACAGAGGGAAGAGCGAAGTAGCAGCACACAGGGAGGCAAAAGGATAGAGTTGGTCTTTTTTGGATCAGAGAGGATGTCGAATGGGCCAAAGAGACAAACCATGCTAGGGATGAAAGAATAGATAGAGGGTTTAATAGGTGGAATATAGTTGGCATGAATGAGAGAGCATTGTGCGTCTGTTTGTGTGTGAGAAGAGTGGAGGGGGGTAATGGGATTAGGGGTAACACCTTTGGCAGGGCTTGGGAGAGCCACCTGACACCCGGTCTGTTGGGGACCTAGGGAGAAGGGGGGCAAGGGAGAAATTGGGGGTCTAATCCATGTCCATCTTTGGGAAGTCATTCCCAGAGCTCTGAGGATTTGGGGCTTTGGTTTCCGCTCTGCTTGCTTTGGTTAATAATACCCTGGGAGGGAGAGAAGACATGGAGAGAGAAATAGGGAAAGAGACAGAAGGAATGGGGGAGACAGAGAAAAAGATTTCTTTACCCTGTGGTGGACTGGCAGGACAGCGCCCTGAACCAAAAATGTTTGAAGTACATACTAACCTCTAAGCCAAGTTGTATCTATTCTTTTCTAAACATACAGTTCTGTTTGTTTGTTTGTTTGTTTGTTTGTTTGTTTGTTTGTGTGTGTGTGTGTGTGTGTGTGTGTGTGTGTGTGTGTGTGTGTGTGTGTGTGTGTGTGTGTGTGTGTGTGCGCAGGTGCGCGTGTGTGCGCGTGCGTGCGCAGGTGCGCGTGCGTGCGCAGGTGCACCTGCGTACGCACCCTGCATGGTTGTGTGCAAAGATTGACTTACTTTCTTCTGTCCATCCAACAGGTTGCAGCTTGAGTAAAAGTCAATAACCTGAGTGTGGCTGGGATGTTTGCTCAGAAGACACACGGATAGTCCTTGTGTGTGTTTGTGTGACAGTGTTTGCAGGGCGAGAGGTTGGGCGCTGGGTTGTCTTTGTGTTTCTATGGTGCTGACAGAAGTTGATAACTGTTCTAATGATTGTGGTGGTAGTGGAGGCAGCACAGTGTCAGGGACTAGCTGCAGACGTTGCGGAGCTGCTTGGCTGGATGTGTCACAGCTTCTGTGTTTGTCCATCACCTCAGCACAAGGTGTTGATTGGTCCATCCTACACTGGATCAAAGTTCAGGGCAGTTTTCTGGTGTGAACTGGCTGCTCAGCCTCTGAGAATGAAACACCAGGGAATGTGCCATTTTAGCAGTAGGCCAACTGTGACAACCTTGTCCACACTTTTAAAAATTAAACCCCAAACAGCTTTTGTTTTTAGAAATCCTGTAAAGGACATAAGCCTACCATAAATGTATCAGACACTGAATCATTTTTCACCACTGTATATATAAAGCACTTGATAGCTATACACATTTTACATTATGCCATAACTTATGGTTGTGTTTTTTGCTGTAGGTGGAGATGTTCCGCCGTGCGCTGGGGAAGACCTTGGGGTTTGTGGGCTACACAGTCCAGTATGGCTGCATTGCACATTGTGCCTTCGAATACATTGGAGAATTTGTGGTGGTTGGTATTTTTTAATATTACAGAATTGATTAATAACTGATATTTTTTTCTCAAATTAATTTCATCCATTTATGTAGAAGAAATAATTGTGTTTTTTGTTGTTGTTTTTGTTGCTTCAGTGCTCTGGTCCATCCATGGAACCTACCATTGTTAACTATGATATAGTCTTCTCTGAGCGGATGAGTCGTCATCTTTGCAAAATACAAAAGTGAGTTCCAGTCAGTGGACTCATGGCAAAAAAGGAGACAATAACCATGTTGGAATATGTTTTATGTATAAGTAATATTTCACAGTTTACATTTTTGATTAACTGGAAAATTTGTGACCATTTTTTTCCTTTTCTTTTCTCAAACGAGTAAAGGAAAGGATGTCAGCAATTTCCTACAGATACACAATACATCATTGATAATTCAAGATATTTAGCATTTTCTGTGAATGCACCCTGAGTTGTGTCAAATTAAGTGCTTGTGTTTATGCTTTCTTTTCAGGGGTGATATAGTAATTGCAAAAAGTCCATATGACCCAAATATGAACATCTGTAAAAGAGTAATTGGGTTGGAGGGAGACAAAGTCTGCACAAGTGCCCCATCAGATATGTTCAAGGTCCATACATATGTGAGTATGTTACATCATACAAACCCATATTTGATGAATGTTTAATGCTTTTCAGCTGCTTTGCTTGTATACATTTCCTGTGATTACCTGCTTTACCAAGTACAGTTCCTGGTGGCAGTTTTACTGTTTTGCTTCCTGCAACTCAAAGAGTCTCTATGGAAGAAAAAAGGTTAAAAAGATATAGTGAAAGTATGAATGAATAATGCGTTTACAGCAAAAGACTTGATAGTTTGTTTCACCCTAAAATGACAAACAGAATCTCTATGCCTAATGCAAAACTGTCTCTCTGTTTGTCTTTGGTTTTCTTTGTGTTTGTACCACAGTCTATAGACTATCACAGTTGTTTACATTTTAGACCGCACACATCCATTTTGTGTCATTGGTCAAAATATCAGCTTTTGACAACACCTATATTTCCTCAGAACAGTGATAAAACCAGAGAGTGAGCAGGGGTTCTGCTGCTGAAACCACTGTCATTGCTTTTCTATTACTACTCTCCCCAACGCCCACAGCTCAGGCCTGCAATCTCTCTGAAGCCTGTTAGAGTTAGTGCCAGCCGAATGGACAGACTGATGGGTGGGCGGAGGTGTGTGCGTGTGTGTGTGTGTGTGTGAGAGAGAGAGAGAGGAAGAGAGACAGAGCGTACATACGTCTGCAAACCAGAGGTTGCGTTTATGTTGCATGTTTTTGAATTTATTGTGTATTTTATAGGCTGTGGGCAGACTGTTGAATGGGTTCAGTGAAACATAGCATAAGGCCAAGCCTGTAAGTGTCATTCAACAAATGAAATGAGAAATAAAGAGATTTCCTCTTCTGTTAGCTTCACCTCCACATACAGGGAAATGAACTTGTAATAGGTGACATTGTTGCATTGGGCTTCATGATCCCAGGATGTAGTTATGGATTCAAGTCTCAGTTCAAGTCATTTTTAAACTTGCCACTAGGTGGAGACCTGCTATATTTTGGCTTTCCCATGAAGTGTAGGATAAAGCTTATTGACCTCTTGTCATTTTGGATGCTCCACTTTTATTTATTTATATCCCACAGCTACCTAAATCAGTCAATTTATGATGACATATTGGTGGCATGTAGTTTTCTGTGCTTCAGGTCACTTTGTAAATCTTTCTTCAGTTTCCTACAGTCAGTTAATCTCAATCACGTTCATGGGGATCTGCTTCATACCAAGTGGCAACCTCCAAGGCTGAAAAGGGATGCCAAAGTGACGAATACGGTAGTCCCTTGAATGGCAACTTGAGGCAGAGGCAGGTACTGCCAAGATGTCATTGGCGGGGCAACCCACTCTGAGCTTAAAAAGACCTATGAGATTTATGGGGGATGTCACAGAGGTTACGTCCCTCTTTTACAGTCTATGCTTCACACCAACAATAAGTATGACATGTATTAGAGATTTTGCGAATCAGATGTTCTGTCTTCTGACTGACACATTTTTAAGGCCTGACTTTGCAACAGTGTGATCCCCCTTTTATCTGGCTAACAGACCTATATGCAAAGATATTCAGTTAACACTGGTTAAAAAAGAAAAAGCAGCAACTCCTCACATTTGAGAAGCTGGTAACAGAAAATTTGTCATTTTTTGCTTGATTAAACAAAAGACAGGCTTAGTTGATCATCAAAATTGTTACTGATTAATTTTCTGTCCATCAACTAATTGATTAATTGACCAATCATCTCATCTTATGTTTGAAAAAGTAAAACTGCTTAATTTGTCAAGTAGGGATTGCTGACATCAATAATGTGTTCATATCAGCCATATATTTTTCAAATGGTCGCAACCTTACATATTTGTTCTATTCATTTTACCAGATCAAATGATTGTTTTCAAACTGTAAAGTAGTGCAAAGCTAAAAGTGATATTTGTACAGTAAGCCTCCAACATCACTAGTAGAACAAATGTACCTGGGTTTTGTTTGGATTCATTATGCAGCAGGAATAGGATGATGATGAGGGTTGATGTTTACGGAGGGAATTGTCCCACCCTGGAAAAAAAGTGTTGTGCTGTGGTAAAAATATGGGATATTCTGCATGTGTATTTGTAATTCTTTGTTTTGCTACCCTAAACTGTTCCCGTCATGAGCTTCACAAAGAAGGTGGTAAGCTTGAAATAACCATTAAGTCTTCACAAAGCTGATTGTCACTAAGCTATTTTTAAATTTGTGTTAATTTTTTTTACACCCAGGAGCAAAATCACTGGCTTTATGTAACAGCATTTGAGATAACTGAGAAAATACCCGCTGTTCACATAAATGTTGGGGTTCCCTTAGGGGAATTTTTACCCCCCCCCCCAGAGAATGTATGTGTTTTTGTGTGACTATTAGGATGGTGTGAGACAATATGGGTGGACCTGTAAAGATGAATTTTGGAAGGCGGTGTTAGATGCTGTCATCACCTCCTTTTTTTGTTCTGACAGACAGACAGGTCCTCTCTACCCTCAGAGATCCAACAGGAGACTAATTGCCCTGTCACCTTTTAGGAATCATTTCTGTGTCTGAGCTATTGTGTCAAAACAATGACACTTGATCCCTAATATTATAGCAAAGAGAGAGACAGACAGAGGGTGAGAGAGATATGATCTGTTTTTTTGCTGTAAAGATGGACAGAGCAATATGGTGAAAGATGAATTCTATAAGCCTGTATGTATTTAAGCAGAACATAATTCACCACCTCAATCATGTTAACATAATGAGCACTGTAATAGTGTGGCTGTTAAACAACACACCTCCGCAGTGAGGAGAGCTCCAGTTTCAGCTCATCTTGACACATCTGACAGGTACACAATGCCTTGTGTTGACCCAGCCTACATCCACAGGATCTCTGCCATCCATCAAACAGGAGCTGCCGGCAGGGCAGATTAAAGTGACTCCATGTGTAGATACTACAACTCGTGTGTTGGGCCTACATGGATCTATTCTATGGGGGTGTGTGTGGTTGGAAACATCATCTGCTCCACTGTCAAAATGAGACATGTTGATACTTTTTGTGTGCTAAAGTGACGAATGACTCAAGTATTTCCTCACCACCATGTCTACAAAGAAACCTCTTAAAGAGAGTAATGATATGCATGCAGGGAAACAAGTGAGGCTCATGGTTTTATGGTGATTTACACGTGTTTTGAAACAGCATTTAATTTTGAGAAACTCGGTCAAGGATAGTGCTTTACACTGCTGTAGTTTTTGTTCAGAAGTTTGCCTGTGGCTCACTATGTTTTTTTTTTTTTTTTCCTTGTTCACACCTGGGACTTGCAAGGTGGTATGCACAAGCTTTTATCCTCATGCTGCCCACAGTACAGCGGTTCAGATTTCAGACTTCTTCACTCTCTCACTTTTCTGAAACATTGCCTGGTTGATCTTTAAGGTATTCTTGTCTTCACTCAAGCTTAAGTTCTTCTATTTGTTTTATGAGAATCAAAGTCCCGTCTTTTGCCATTGTTGATTGGATTGATTGACTGTAACAGAGCTGAAGTGATCAAGAGCGGCTGTGAAAAGCATCCTATTATCAAGAAATGAAGTGTTTTTGTGTTAAGGCTGTCCATTCAGCAATGATTTTACCAAATTCTGGATAAACACCTGAAATTTCTTTATCAAACCTCAACGTCTTTAGGATGAGTGATGAAAATGAATTGTCTTTTTAAGGGGAAGATGAGGAGAAACGGGATTCTGGTTTGACAGATGACAAACGGTGGTGTTTCTTTTTCCTGTGCTTGGGAGCCAGCATATGTTACCATGTTAATGAGGTGTAATGGTGGGAATCCAGCATGCTGACATATGGTTCTCAGATGACTCCTTTAATGATATTCATTTGTGTCGTCGTTATTTAGTGAGTTGTTTACCTCATGTTAGGTCAACATGTCACTGGCTCATGATTATGTCACGTCATCTGTCTCAATTATCGAATATGAAATGAAACGCAGCATCCCACTGTAGGTTTGAAAACTGTAATCAGAGAGCTGGGTGATAGGAATAAGGAATACGAGCTGAGGCGAAGATGTAACGTCACCTCAGTGTGGACAATATTCTTTTTCTTTATTCATATTATTCTCTTTCCTCTAGAGGACTTTTGCCGTTAAAAAGTTAGGCAACACAAAAATAGACTCGTGGATTGTGATGCCCATTATGACAATATAATGTGTTGTTGATCCTGTCTGCACATATAGGGGGGACAGCGCACTTAATTAGGGCCTTGACAAGCCTACTCTTCTAAAGTGATGAGATTAATCATAATTGGTGTCACTGTGAATTAGAGCCCGCTTGGATGACTGCCCCACTGGCAGGTCGGACCGCGGTGGAGACCCTTGGACACTGCTGTTAGCCGCAGCTTAGCCCTCTTTTCTCCCTCTTTCTCTCTCTGTCCTTCTCTCTCTCCCTCTCTCTCTCTCTTTCCCTCTGTCTCTCCCTCTCTCCCTGCCCAGCTATCTCAGGCCCCTCTCTAGCTTTGCCCTCCCTGGGTAAGAGGGGCGCAGATCTCAGCCAACAGCCTAATGACCCCGTTTGAAGTTCTTCTAAATCCCTCCCGACCCTGCCCGTTACCCATGACCCCTCTCCTAAGACGGTGCGGGGTTAAAGAGGGACAGGCAGGTTGACGTTAAGATAGGCTGAGGAGGGAGGGACGGCTGAGCCGACTGTTTAGGAGTAGGGGGTGGGGTTAAGGTAGATTCTCACTACATAATAGATCAACTCACTTAAAGTTAAAGTTAAGTAGTGCTGCAATTTCAGAGTGTTGCTTTCTATTTGATTCCTTTGTTTTGCAGTAAAACAGTCTATTTCATAATCATTTTTTGCCCCTTTTTGTGTTTTGTGATATTTTCAGGTTCCAAAAGGCCATGTATGGCTAGAAGGGGATAACCTTAGGAATTCCACTGACTCGAGGAGTTATGGCCCAGTTCCCTATGCCCTCATCCGAGGGCGTGTTTGCTTAAAGGTAACAGGGAAGGTGTACTATACATGTGTTGTCAAGTATTCAAATCAATATTTGGAAAGTCAGGGCATTAGTGTTGTTATGTCTCTCATACATGGGCTCTGACTGTGCTAGGTGTTGAGCTCCTGGCCAAGCCATATATGATGATGTTTTTTTTTTTTTTATTTGGGTTTTTTTTTTTTTTTTTAATCAGTCCAGTATGGCCATTATAAGCACAGTGCAGAGATGTGAGTCAGTTGGAAGTTCAAAGCAAGTGTGTCTGATTGACCAAAGCCTGGACAACATATTGTCTAGCTTTCCATTCTGCTGTGTTGTCATGTCACGGGATGTCATAGCAACCACGACCCTGGAAACAGGTCAGCCAACCTTCTGCCCATCTGATTGGACAGCGACACTCCACTGGAGGCCCTATTACGACAGCTGATGAAATAACAAGATCTTCTATGAAGTCAAACACATCATTAAAAGCCATATTAGCAAATGTGTCCAAGAAGTGAGATAATGTATTGTACATAATGGTTGGAAGTGCTTTATTTTGTCATTACATGAGTCTTATCTCTGTTTTAACCCATTATTTCGTTCTGCCCTTTGTCCTACGCAGCTCTGGCCACCGCATAGTTTTGGGACCCTCAGTGAAAGCCCAACAAGACGGATCATAAAAACTCAGAGTGACTCAGACTCAGATTGACTCATGCACTTTGTTTATACTGTACGTTACTTTGTTTCCAGTCATTTTTGAATAAAACACTTTTCAATTATACAGGCCTCATCATTTTATTGTTTTATAACTGACAGCATCCTGTCATTTGAAGCTTATGGTGTGCTGGCTGTGGCGGTGAAGCACTGTAGGAACAGCACTGCATGAGCAGCGAGTAAAGCTGTGTCTCTGTGGAAATGCTAATGGCAGAGAGCACGGAGAGGCAAATGTGAGATGCAAGGTGTACATTGGGGATTGTGCTCATTCAGTAATAACACAAACAAATAATTAGGTTTCAAGTCAGAATTAAAGACCAAATCATATCAACACTAACAGTACATACAGTGTATTGGGATAGTGACTTGTAGTTGAATTTAACTGTTTAACTGGTTATGAAATGCACCTAAATCACATATTTCCAGGATGTTTGTACGTGTGCTTTAAACAGGGATATCTCTAAATCTACAAACTATGACCTCAGTAAAAACATGTTTCATTCCCTTAAGCTGTTATTAATTTCATGTTTATGCTTTTTTAGTAATATGGCAAAACAAAAGCTCTCTCATTGTTCAATATTTCATCATGCTGCCAGGGCAATTGAAAAAATGTCAACATTTCCCATTTAACCATACAATATTAATAAGCACTTAGTAAGGGCCTTGCTCACCACTGAATGCATTGTGTGTGTGTGTGTGTGTGTGTGTGCGCGCGCACATGCGTCTGCATGTGCGTGCGTGTGTGAGAGAGACCAAACGTATACGTTTAACTAGGTTTCTTACAGGACTGTTACAGGAGTGCATGTGCATGACAAAGACTTAACAGGGGAAGTAATGTGGTAGTAGTGTGGAGGGATGAAAAGAGAGCATTAGCTGCACGTCATGTTTTGTAGCTACCTAAAATAATTAAATCCAAAATCTGAAAAAAAGATGATGATGCAAAAATAAATTAGTCTTAAGTGATGCAGTTTCCACCTCTGAACGGCAGGTAAAATTGAAACAGAAGCAAACACACAGGAAAGACTGCACTTGGTCATTAAACAGCCTAGAGCAGAGTGTAGTGGTGTATAGTGAAAGTGGGAATTTTACAGAAATCTGACCTGAGGGAAAAACTAAGCTGGTTGTGATTTCATATTTTCATCATCTTCCTGCTTACTCTCACATAACCCTCTGTTCTGCTGTATATTTCTAAGGCCTGTTCATCCTGCTCAGACCTTCCTGGACACAGAGACATTGGCAAATACACATACTTAGCTGCGGAAGCTCAGCTGGTCATTCTCCAAGGCAGAGAGGGACTCTTCTCCTTAGAGTTCCCCAGGGGAAGTGAGTTCTAGGCAGCCGTGGGTCCCTGTCCAGCTGCTTCCCCTGTCTGGAGGGGGCCAGAGGGTCACAGACAAGGCTCCCTGTGACACTGAATTATCTGCCTGAGTGTGACTGTGCCTGCTGGGAGGGACGCTCAAGATTGTGTAAGTGTGTGTGTGTGTGTGTGTGTGTGTGTGTGTGTGTGTGTGTGTGTGTGTGTGTGTGTGTGTGTGTGTGTGTGTGTGTGTGTTGTGTGTGTGTGTGTGTGTGTGTGTGTGTGTGTGTGTGTGTGTGTGTGTGTGTGTGTGTGTGGTGTGTGTGTGTGTGTGTGTGTGTGTGTGTGTGTGTGTAAGTGCATATGGAAAATTTTTCTGCAAGGTTTTGCTTCAAGCGCATCTTTGTTTCTCAAGGTTTAATATTCATCTGCTGCGTGTCAACATGGTGCCAGTGTTCAGCTGAAATGCTGACAAGTAATCTTAGCATGTCCCTTTAAAGATACTGCCCCATAGAGGGAGCTCTGACTGTTTACTAATGTAACTCAAGGCCTGGTGGTTGAGAACATTTTT
The DNA here is from genome assembly GCF_021018895.1 of Seriola aureovittata. Lineage (NCBI taxonomy): Eukaryota > Metazoa > Chordata > Actinopteri > Carangiformes > Carangidae > Seriola > Seriola aureovittata. The sequence continues at coordinate 18,998,180 of NC_079364.1, forward strand.
TATGATTAACAATGATCAGTAATGTTGACAAAAAAGCTGAAGAAGGTTGATTCACACTATCTTAGGTGAACCGATATACAAATCTCTATTACTGTCCACCCCGAGGTGAATTTCTATTTAAAGTAAAGACTGGTCGTTTAAATGAACTGATATACAGGCTACAGTTGAGCTTCATATTACTTGAAGTGCGGCTTTGTTGTCATACTTTGAGTTGTGCCACGAGACCAGAGTTTCAAAGAGATGACCGGGCAGAGGTGTATATCACTATCATGCTGAGTGGGCACAAGGCTGGGAGTGAAGCAGGAAGAGATAGAGATCAGAAGAAACGGACAACAGACAGCTGTGCTGAGCTATGCAGCACCACAGAGACAGGCTGTGGGCTGTCAGTAGGGCTGAGGTGTGTCTGCTGCCTCTTTGAAGAGAAGACAACAGAACAGAAGTGTATTGCCGTCATGTTGCTACGGTATGCAGCTTGTTTGTCGTGCTCAGTTTCTGATGTCAAATGTCGAATATTGATTGAAATTCTTTAATACGAGTGAATGCTGTGGTAAAGGAAAGTCAGGCTCAGTTTTCTGTATCATTTCAGATTAATTTTTTTTTGCAATTTTTTTGTTTTAGGAAAGTCACAATTGATGCAACAGAGCCATAGATAGTCTTTTTTTACTCAACACATTTTTTTTCCTATCTCCACAATGCAACTCAACTGCTGACAGTTCAGTCAGTAATTCAGGTGTGTTATGCTAGTAGTGGCTAATGTAGCCATGATCTGCCAGGCTCAGACAGAGATGAGGAGCGACCTACAGAGGTCTGATGAGATCACTTCTGTCTACCTCCACACTCCAATTGTTTTTTTCGTGTTCAAACTTGTAGTGCTGAGCCCCAGCCGACACTGACTCAAGTGACATAACTTTAGGCAATTTATCAGACATACTCCAGCTCCCCCCAGAGCCAAAAAAAAAAAAAGATATATATATATATCAATAGTAGCTCTATAGTTCCTCATTTACATATGTTTTTTTTTTAGAATAGAATAGAAAGCCATTACATAAACTTTATTTTAAGTATCCATAAAAAAATAACATATAAAATACAAATATTTTTTTAATCTTATGAATCTTTATACATTTTAATTACTTAATTTGCACTCATTTGTGTGACTAAATATCAATGATGGGTTTCAGGTTGGGAAAGCACTTCACTTTTCATAGCATTTTGTATTTGGATATAACTTCTGATAGCATTCATGACTTAGCCTTCTTGGTGTCCAAATCAAGCCAGTCATTACAAATTCATTCTTTTGTTGCTGCTCTGCCACATTGTGCGTATGAGCCTTTTAAGACAAGGGTTTCTTTAAACTACTGTAATCATCCCATTGCACGAAGTGATAAAATTAGCACAGCAAATTACCCTGATGGAGTGCTTATTATGAAGTTAATGAACAGTGGCTGTAGTTTTATTGTCTTGGGCTTGTTGCATATGTTTACTAAGAGCCACAGCAATGTGCAGTGTAATTGTACTGCCAAGTACTCTGAGAAACAGATTTTCATTATTATTATCATTATTATTATTATTATCATTATTATTATTATTATTATTATTATTATTATTATTATTATTATTATTATTATTATTATTATTATTATTATCACAGTTCCTCATATTTGCCATTGCTACTTTGTTTCCTAAAAGTGTTGCACAAACAAAATAAGGCGTTAAGCAAGAGGAAGACAGGAAATAACTGGAGGGGAGCAGACGGAACAAGAGGGAACTGGATTGAATTGCTGTATATGTGGCAGAGACAGGAAGACAGGCAATATCTGTTTGCTTGATTCCTTAGTTCATTTCAGGTTAATTGAATCCTTTAAAAGTGCAGAGACACGTGAAAGAGGAGCGCGGGAAGTATGGGTAAAGAGAGTGAGAGAACCGCCCGTCACTGGTAATGGCCTGGTTTGTTTATTTTCATATCCATGGTAGAGAACGTGACCCAAAAGTAAACTTAGGTCAGATGCTGCAGCATTACTCTGACAGCAAAATGTCTCTCTTAGTGCTGTCTGCAAACAAAAATATCTCTATCCTAAGGACACACCAACACACAGGAGGTCACTAATGAAAACCTGTGTTGCCTTTATCACACTAAACTTTTGCTCGTAAGATACTTTAACTAAGTTGAAGCCATATCAATCACACTGCTGCGCGAACTCAGTCACGCTTCAGTTCTCCTCCTCCTCTCTTTGCATATTTCTGTTCTGTTGTTGCATCCTGTTTTCCTCCTTCACTTTTTCTTTACTCTCCCTCCTCTACCATCCACTTGTGTTGCTGTTAGCTGATAAGGGAATTGCTCCTTTCATTGACGGATCCTTTCATTCTCTCCTTTTAATCAAGCCTGTTAGTACTTCTTAATTAAGACATCACAGTCGCGTTTGATCACTCTTGCTTTTCTGTGTGTGTGTGTTTGTGTGTGTGTGTGTGTGTGTGTGTGTGTGTGTGTGTGTGTGTGTGTGTGTGAGTGTGTGTGTGTGTGTGTGTGTGTGTGTGTGTGTGTGTGTGTGTGTGTGTGTGTGTGTGTGTGTGTGTGTGTGTGGGAGAGAGAGAGAGAGAGACAGGGAGGGAGAAAGAGAGCATGAGAAAGAGTGGGGATTCTCTACCAGTCCCTATTCTGTGTGTGAAGATGACTGAACAGCTTCAATTGGGGCAGATACACCTCCTTCCAACTCTGTTCTGCCAGCCCTTGAGGCTTGTGGTGTGTACATCTCCCAAACCAACAGGCGTCAACCTCCAGAGATCTATACTAGACAGATGGTATTGGAGGCTGGGTAGGACGGCTATCGAGCTCCCTACTGTCAGTTTGTTGTGATGATCACACACACCAGGCTGTCAATACCCACAGTCCACTTATCAAAGAGTAAAGGAGAAGAAAAAAAACAACACAAAGACTATTTAGAAGGCAATATTTTACTTTTGCTAGATTTCATTAAAGAAGTAAGACTATGAACTTCCAAACACCAAAAGTAACACTTGGAATATGTCTGCCTGTATTAATACATTGTGTGAATGAAGTCAATAGGACTGAAGCTGAGGGTTTCACAGGAACATTAGTCTGCCTTTGGCCTTGGCTTGGTACCACCCCCCACCTTTCCCAAAGGCAGTCAACACTATTAGTGCTTCTTCCCTCTAATGGTGCGGGTGGGTGGGATTATGTGTATGTATGTGGAATGGGGCCTCTGCTGTACATACAGTACACTCAGTGAGGGTCCTAATGGAAAGCTATGGGACCTCTATCCTCAGGCAAGGAGTGATGCAGAAAGGGTGGGGGGGTGGGGGTGTGACAGAGGCCTTAGTCTGACAAGCCTGACCTATATCCCCTGTTTGCTTAATAGAGAGAGGGAGATAGTAATTGGCAGATACACACACGTGTTTTCTGTGCTTGAAATAAAGCAGGAAGGGAGGGTGTGGAGTTTGCCTCATCTCCTCAGTCTGTTTTGTAAACTTGTTTGTCACCTCAAGTTAATAAGACGAGCCTAGTCTCAAGATCGTCACGATTTTGCGTCGTTAGCATGATCAAAACTCTAATGGCTTTATCACTGAAAAAAAAGTGTGTGTGTGTGTGTGTCTTTCTGTCTGATGGTCTGTCAATTAGTCAGCTAGTCAGTGTGCTCTTATGAGTCAGAGAGAATAAGGTACACGTGTCTGTGTGTGTGTGTGTGTGTGTGTGTGTGTGTGTGTGTGTGTGTGTGTGTGTGTGTGTGTGTGTGTGTGTGTGTGTGTGTAGTGTGTGTACGTGTGTGTGTGCGTATGTGTGTGTGTGTGTGTGTGTGTGTGTGTGTGTGTGTGTGTGCGCTATCCCCCTGGCATGTCCTGGATCCTGTAGTGGGATACGTCGCCCTTTCTGCCTGGTTTACTGATGGGGGCTGTTCGGCTTCCAGACAATTTAGCAAAGGAAACTCTGCACAACAAACATAAACAGACACAGACTGATCCAGGCAATAACAGAGAGAGCATACACAAAGAAACACACAAACACAGACAGCGACACACATGTAGATACGCATACAAAAAGACATGGTAATTATCATACATGAATGGCATGAATTTTTACATACCACTTGGATGTAAATGAAAGCTCAGAGCTGCTTCCCAACTTTCTCTTCTGTTATCTCTTGAATTAGGATCGATTGGTTTCTGCAAATTCCCTGACCCTCACGCCATCTAAGCGCGTCAAGTCTTTTATTCCTTCACAGTCATTTTCTATGCTCCCCCCACTTTTTGCAACTACAAGTTGAAGATTCTCCTCTCCGGATTAGAGCTTGCAGCCTCTCTTTCTGACGACGAGCAGTCTATTTGCCCCTAAGGTACAGGAAGGCAGGGTCAAAGAAAGGGAGGAGAGAATGAAAGACAGAAAAAAAGAGAGGTCAGGATGGAAAACAACTTAGATCCTTAGAGCGGGGCATGATGGGCCCGAGTGGTGATGGAGAGCTGGCATGGGGAAGCAGAGCATTGCGTGCGTGTGTGTTTGTGTTCCTCTTCAGTCACTGTAGTTCAAAAGCTGAACCGCGTCCAAGCCTTGGTAATGATGCAGCCGGCCACAACAGACTACAATAACCAACAGTCTATGGCTAGCCAATTACTGTCTGCCGCAATTATATTTCCAATTCAGAGGTCACAGGGGAAAGTGGCCCAACTCAACTAATCATTTCGAGCAATTACTTTTAAAACTAATTAGACTGTCAGGTTTGGCTGTGCGTGCCTGTGCTTGGGGGAGGTTTTTGTTTGTATTTTTGTTGCTGTTTTCACTTTGTCAAATGGGTGGACTTGAAAGGAGAGAGCAGGAGGAGGGGGCAATATCAGCAACAGTGCAAGCCAAACATCAACCACAGCCATGGATTGAAGGACTTGGTCATTATGGGAGTTTGGTGAGTTCGGGGAATCCATTGTGTAAGAGGGGATGCTGTGTTCGTTCTGCTGATGCCAGACACTTTGCTAGACTCGTAAAATGAGTCCTCGGTCATGTCAGCTGAAATGCTGTGAGAGAGCAAACAGTCCACAGATCACTGGAGCCTCTGAACTGGAGAGAGAGAGAGAGATAGAGAGAGGGGGGGGTGTGAAGGAGACACTTTGTCAAAAAGAATGATCAAACTCTGTTGGTTGCTGTTTTTTAAAAAGTGAAGACTTTAATTGATTTCAAGATTTTTCAAGCTGAATGAAAAGGAGCATTGCAGTCTGAATTATACTGGCGAAGCCATCAGCATGTATCTGTAGATTTTAGAACATCAGAAAACTCAAACTCCCATAAGTCGTTGTGCTTGGAACTGTCAGTAGTTATAACGACCACCTACTCCAGTTGCTACAATGTTTATTCATTAGTCAAAATTAATATTGTGGCATTCATTTCAACATTTCCCAGTCCTACATGGAGAACAAGTGAACAAATCATTGACTTACTGAGCAAGTCAAAGTCAGTGTTATAAGGCATATTTACAGGAGATAACAACATAATAATTAAAAAAAAACTATACTGTATATATTTTTTTCATTAGCTCAAAGGTTCTGTATTACATGCAATAATAGTGTCAATAATGGGTCTTGGCACTGGGATGAATGAGCCATGTTATGTCACAGAGTGAAACAGATTCAAAAGACATGATGTAGGACCATTTCCTAAAGGTTCTGCTTAAGGATATGATAGCATACTAGTGTGTGGGTGCGTGTCGAGTGTGTATGTGTGCCAATGTTTCCAATCGGAAAATCTGCAAGATGGGCTGTGTTATATATTTTATGAGTCTTGGGGTTTCTTTTTATACCATACCACTCTTAGACACGCAAATACCTGATATACATACAGCTGGTTAAGACACACACACGCACACACAGTGACTTGTAAATGTAAAAATCCTCCCCTGCTTTAAAAAGAAGCGAATGGTCCACCTCAATAAGACTGACTTTGTTTTGCCATTGCTTTCTTGGGATGATATTGCTGAACAGTACATGCAGTCTTTCTGGTGATTGTATTATCTGTCACAAAAGAGTGGGATAATTATTCTTGTCTTGTACCTCGCGTTGATATTCATGATAAATGTACTGTAGGTCTGTAAAAAAAAATCCTAGAAATTTGCTTCATTCAGTGTTTGTTTTGCGACATGATTGTCCAAATACACACACACACACACACACACACACACACACACACACACACACACACACACACACACACACACACACACACACACACACACACACACTAAAATGCCTCTGGTAGTTGTCATAACAGGCCATCTCTGATGGAGTGATGTCTCATTAATAGACGGCTTGCAGCAAAAGCATGGTGTTACCTCTCCCACTTTTACAGGGCCATGGTGACAGTTCTGCTTTTATCAATACACCAGTGTTTTTGTCCGTCGTTCAGACACATTCTCATTGGATGTGAAACAAGTCAGAAGGTTTCTGTTACAATGTAGCCAAACATTACAGTTTTTAGTGCTGAGTAAGGTATTATTTCTATTAAACATATTATAGTATGGGGCACACTTCAGAGTGTGACTTTATAACAAGTTGACATCAGTCAAGGGAATAAAATTGTTTACACTCAAAACAACAGATTTTCTCTGTTACATCCTTCTCACACCCTGACTGCCTCAACATTGCAGTAATGTCAGTATTGAAACGGCAGAATAGAGCTGTTCAGCTCTGAATATGAGGCTACAAGTGATTTTAGAGAAAAGATGCAGTGATAGAGTGGTTTTCTCTGTGCTTCCTGCCATACCGACATAACATTTCGTAACCACAAAATATGTGACAGTGTGCACATTACACCATTACCTGTTTAATTATGTTATAATCAGGGCATATTGTTATGTTGAAATTCTAATAAAACCACAAGTGGAAATTATTTTCTCAGCAAGACAGAATAAAAGCAATAACACAATAAAAACACAATGAAACAATAACAAAATTGAAAACATTAAAAGTGCTTGTATGACAGTATACACAGACTTAAGGATATAATAATATAATATAATATAAGAAAATAAAGCTTCAACAATAACATCAATAATAAGATAATGTGCTTAATCTGTGCATGGAACCGCGAAGAGTGTTTTTTGTAAATGAAATAAATGAAAACTTGAACCTGTAGTATTCTATTTTCAGAAACCTATATCTCTGACCAGAAGCTGTTGTTTTTCTTAGGATCTGGCTTTGTGGCTTCGGGGGTTATTCAGTTTGTTTAGAACATAAGTCCCAGAGTTTTCTGTTAATTCCTTCTTCTTCTTTCTTCCATGGAACTTGTTTTGTTTTTGTTTTTTAGCATTGATGGATGGATGATTTAGACTCAAAGTTACAAATTAAACAAATTGAGAGGGGACTGCACTTTATTCTCATAACAATTTGTTTCATGCCATTGCACAGTTGTGTAATTATCATTGTGGTAATTAGTAATTAGGTAAAAGGGATCCACAATTGTTGATTGTTATTTATTATCTAACGCACTAAGGGAAGAGATGAAAAATAGTTGGATGGAATGTTCCGAGGTTTGTTTTTCTACTTTAGCTTCCTTGTTGTCCTTGCTAATACGCAATTAGCTGACCCATTAAAATGCCTTATTATTCACAATTACACATCTGTAATTGATGTTTGTCTTCGTCGATGCCCCGACCAATCCTTGCCTGAACATCATCGTACACAGTATGCACACTGTAGTTTTCACTGAGAAGGAGAGGAGGCGAGATGGAAGAAAGAGAGGTACATAGAGAGGAGGGGCAGTAGCAACCAAAAGTGGAAAAAGAGGAGAGGTACTTTGATTGGCAGTTGTCTGGCCTGGTGCCTGCTGAGGTTGTTCCCCCCGTCGACTGCTATTATCAGCAGAAGGACTTCCCCATCGCCTTGGCAGCGACTATGTCACCCCTCTCCCCTGGAGGATGCTATCCCATTTGGGATGAGATGAATAGGGGTCCCCTCACCCCGTATGAGGTCTCTGTGGACAGAATCTTTACAGAGGGAGCACAGTGTAGTAAACAGGCTTCATGTCAACACCAGCACATCTGACATCTCCGTAAAAAACGCATCGCCTCACAGCAACTACTGGCCCTCCAACAGTTGGGCTTCAAGCTGCTCCATTTGAGGATCTTGTCTGTGATGTGGGTTCTGTGGAAGAGGGGCCCATCTAAATCACTGTCCTTCACTTTATAAATATGTCAAATTTTGTTCTGATTTAAATACGACACATTTCAATGTGACAAATATGTTGGGTTTTGAATTATAACACGTGTTTGTAGTTTCTCCACCTGTGGATTTTCAACAACCTTATTGTTAACTTAGGTTCAGAGACAGAAATTACAACAGCTGTCTGTCTGACACAAAGGTACGACAGCTTGAAATTAATCTTGGAATTAAAGTGTGGTTAGAGGGTGTGAGACTTCACAATAGCAGAGCAGCTCAGTGTTCATGTGTGTACTTAATTAATCATTGAACTATAAATATATTATTAAAAAAATGGTGAGCATTAGTCATTCAGTTATGGTAATTAAAAAGTATTTGAGTGATTTTGACATGTAACTGATGGAACAGCTTGTCACGACATTTGTCCCCACTTTAGCATTTAAAGCTGCGTGTCTAAGAGTATTTGAGGTGCACGGTTAATTTCTAAAGGAATGCAGACAGCTCACAGACAACACACAGACAGCTGCACTGTTGGGTGATTGGCATGTTCAATGTACTGTGTGTAATACACGTAAATCCTTCTCTTAGGCAGGTGTGTGTGATCGAGAGAAAAGAGAAAACACAAGAGACAGAGAGAGAGAAAGTGCGTGTGTAGGTGTCATGGACAGATTTATTAAATTTTGTTCTTTTGACAACATCCCTGCAGCGATGGGTGTGGACAGCCTCTTCATTCACTCTTGAATTTACATGTGTTGTTCTTTCTTACTCTTGGATCAGCAGTGAACAGGCCATCAGGAGGAAAAGTCTCAGGCAAGCCACATGTGAGCACAGACGCCTGCAGTTTGAAGTCCATGTCTAATATTAGTACACATATGATTTTCCTCCATTGCAGAGCCATCTGGATAGATGGGTACGCTTTTATCTGCAGCATTATGGCCAAATGTGGTTAGTGAGTGTGATAAATACAGACGACAGTGTCCCTGGTGAGAAACTAGAGAGATGTATTGTACATCTTATGTATACCAGGACACCTGAACCCACTCACCTACACTGTCATTCCAGTATTCAGCATGTAGCAGCCTATAGCTGACCACATTTGGATCATGCAACAACCAATCTTCCTTCATCCCCCTGCCACACACACAAGCACACTTCACTTCTTCACTCTCAATTTAACCCTGGTGTGTGATGGGGCCCATGGTTAGTCTCCTTGCGGGTGTTAATGGCCAATGGAGCAGATATCGTAATGAGTGATCAATCTAGTTGCTTGCCGTCACAGCAACACATTAGCCATTCATACAGATTCAGTCCACTCGCCCAAGCAGAAGATCTGGATGCATATTTAATGTTTATCTTTTACAGATCTCACTTAAGCGGACCTGTTCGTAAAGCAAAGTCTTTGAAAAGGTGGCAAAGTCCTAGTGAAGCCAGCACCTGCCTAACAGAATCAAACAAGTTTATCCTGGATTTCTAAGAAGTAATACTCTTCTTTTTAATGAAGAAGGCAATTCTGCCTCTGTGAATGATAATGAGGTGACTATTATCAACTGTTAGAACCATCTTACAATTAACGCTAAAGCTTGCAAAAGATGCATTACATCAATTAAATGGGATCAAAAAAAAAAGTGGAGGAGATGAAAGAGAGCTGATGCATATAATGTCAGGACAGAAATGCATGAGGAGAATCACAGCAACCCTGGGAGATCAGGAGAGAGGAGGAGAGTCGCTGAGAGTGTCTGCTTTTAAGTACCTCAATCATGCACCTGTCACTCCGTTTCTTCATGTAGACATCAGTGTTTACCAAAATGAGGGCTGACAGAAGACATCAGTGCTGGTTTGTGTGCAAACAGCTTGTGTGGACAGCCTCATGGAGCCAGCCACTTCTCGCACACTGATGCATTTTTTAGGCTTTACAATCATCCCATTTGAAGTGGGAGAAACGTACACTTTTCAGGAAGTTATTCTTCGTCGGTTTGCAGAAACAGTGCGAGTATAAGACATTGTGCATGTAGGCTAATATGTATAAAAGTCCCCCCCACCATGTCTTAGTGGCAGGCTAATTCTCATTATTATCTCAGTCCAGTGAAATACAGTCATGAAACACATGAAGGATCTCGGTATGTTAAACTAACCCCCGAATACATTTGCAATGGAACCCCCATTTCTGAAAGCGCAACAATTGCAGCATCATGCATCCCAAGTCACCCGAACAAAGTCTGAAAGCAGGTTTCAGGCAAGGCTGGTTCCAATTCAACTGTGATAAATGGGCAGATAAGACAATCAGTGCACACCGTGACATAGTGCAGTGTTAGCTGTCAGACCAGCACTCTGCTGGGGAGTCCAGGTGCACCCACGATCCTGCAGCCAAGGAAGGAGGGAAAAACAAGGACACAAGGAGGTGTCATGTAGCCTGTGTGTATAAATACCCAAACTACAGTATTTAAGGTGACTGTCAGTTTAAGCGGCAGTTTCTTTGTATGTACTACACTGTCAACCATGTCCATGTTACTAAGGCCTGTAAACATGGAGAAAGATCCTTTTGGAGAATTTTAACCAGAGTGTACACCAGACTGATGCAGGATATGCTGCTCACATCACAGGATGGAAACGTGGCCTGCAGATAAGAAACCTGTGTGAATAGGTGAGTTGGCCAGATGCTTAAATGCCATTTGCCAATGACTGACATATGTAAACTGTGTGCTTGGCTGGGTGAAGAGTGTATGAATGGGGCAGGCTATCTGAAGTGCTTCTTGTGTATTGTTGTGAGAAATGTGTACATGTGTACATAATTCACCGTCTCCAAAGGGTGCCAAGTCACAGCAGGGGAGTGCCCACGTTGCACTTCTCTCATCTCCAGGATACAATAATGAATCTAATTGTTTGTTGCTCGCTTGTACACATCATGTGGCTGTTATTGCCTCTCTTTCTAGCTGACTCTCAGTGTTGGAACAAGTGCTGCTCTGCACGCAAAGCTCCCACCAACCCCAAACCATAACACCTTGCTCCATATGACAAGACAGAGAGCTGCACATACATCGGGCTAACGCCTGATAAAAATATACCAATGTAGATGACTTCATGGTTGTGATGATGCTGCTTCTATTGCCCTCAGCACAGTGATGACTTCATCTGTGTGTCATGTACAATAACTGCTGTGTCCCGTTGAGCAATTGAAAAGTATTCTTTACATTTAGATTTAATTGTTTTTGAGTTTTGATTTTTATTTAACTCAACAGTCACATGAGCATTTTCATTCAAACAGTAATTGGTAATAAATCTGTATAACACTGGTAAAATAAAAAATACTATTGTGTTAATGTACAGTTGAGTGGATGTTAAGTTGTGGATTCTGTGTAAATATAAATTTTTCTGAACAACTGACAACAACATAAGCTTTTATGCAGGATCAAATGCACACAGAATGGCTCTCTGGCAACTTCTGCGAGATGGAATATTTGATGTAGTAGCGAATATTTTCTGCAGCCTTGAACGAGTGCAAGGGAGATGATCAGCTTTTAGTGGCATAGTATTCTACTTTGGAAGAGGAGTTGAGATTTTTTTTTTTTTTGTGGAGTTGTGAAAGCTGAAGCACAGACAAGACTGGTTTAAGAGGTTGAAATGACAATACTGCCACCTAGAGGCGTGGGGAGGAATGAGGCAAGAGCGCACGGCTGTTTCTGAAACCTTGTTCATATTGCTACAGTTGATGACAAAGGCCATTGCTCTACTAAATACACAAGCAGCTTCCATTTCACAGTATTAATGCTATATCATCAGTATGGGTTTGAGGCTTTATTTATGCATGTGTGCATTGGTGTGAACCTACATGTGTTCACCTCTCTGTTGTGGTTATCAAAAGGATAGGAAGAGGCATCTCTGGCTGCATTATGGTTACATCAGGTGGGTCATCCACTGAATGTCATCTCCATTGAATCCCATCTGGCCTGCAGAAGTAACCCAGCACATGCTGACCTGCTCTCATTTGCTGTCAGAGAGACAGAGATGCGGGACACAACTATAAAGAAAAGACGAAGCAGAGGAAGAGAGAGGGCTCACCTGTGAACCACAAATGCCCCGTTCAGGTGGGACCTGTTTTGACCTGTTGCCACGGGGACACTAATGTAAGAGGTGAGGGGGGTGGAAGGGGGGAGTGTCCATCTGGTGTGTGTTTGTCAGTCTATGCGTGCAATTTTGTTTATGTGTCTAAAGGTATTAATAGGCCAATGGATTTTTTTTCTAGCAGCTGTTACCATAAGCAACATGAAAATATAATAAACAATTGAAAGTATTGCTGTCTACAATGTGGAAATTTGCTTGCATCAATACAGAACAGAATACATAATAGATACTGAACAGCAAATTAAGAAATCTGCATTTCCTGTATCTATTATATTTGATATATGTTTTTAATGCAAGTAACTCACCTGAAAGAGGGAAATGCCATATGTAAAACTGATCCTACAATATATAAAGCAGGTGATTTGAATACCTTACATCGTCCTCTTTTTCTGTATATTTAGAGAGATAAAATTCTGCAAAACTGAAACCAATTTCATCTTTTCTGTGATGGGAGCTGAAGGCCGTGAAGTGGTTCAGCGGGCAGAATGTAAACAAGGAAGTGCGGACAGAAAGAAAAGCTGATGAGTTTGCCTCTTTTACCTTGTATTATTTTATGCTTGACACTGTGCATCACAGCAAATGTGGCGTAGCGATTTATTCTGAATGTCATTTGCATTTAGGTAATATCCTGACAACAGATGTGGGGATCTACAGTAGTTGATCTCTGACCTCTGACCTATTATTTTAGATACTGTTGTTACAAGTGCACTTTTTTGTTATCAGTATTGACTTTCTATTGCACAATAAGAAATTTTTAAAATCCTCTGACAATGACAATAATGTGATCCTCTATTTTTTACAGTCAAAGGTCAGCTGCTTCTACGATTGTAACAAATAACAGTCAAAACAAAATCACACACACTAATCGGAACAATAACATACACAGACTCAGACAGGGAATGACCTTTGTTGTTTATACAGCGGAGCTGGTTGTCTTACAATGCACACACATGCACGCAAACATACGCACAAACATACACGGACACACACTCACCTCTAGAGACCATCTGAAAAATCTAATTGGGATTTAAATTGGTTAGAGGCCTGGGGGCCTTGTTTGGCTGTGTGGTTTGTCTGTCTCTTGTTTCTTTCTCTCTAAGGTCATTTAGAAAGTGCTTGTTTAGGGATGAGTGATTAGCAGAGATGTCCAGGGGCTTCCTACTCATCTGAGGCTTCCTGGAAAGGCAGGGTAGACCTGCTACAGTGTCATGGCTGAACAGCGGAGGCTCCAGGGCTTTGCCATCCAATACAGCAGGGATTCTGCTATGGTTGTGAGCTTGGTGAATCAGTGTGATGGAGGCTTCTGTAATTGAATTGCATGTGTTGTTATACTGTAATTTCACATATCATAGTTGGGTTTTGGAATCTCTCAAGTGAAGGTATTTCAGCAGGGTTTTATTGTCTGACCCAGACCCTCTAATACCAAGAGACAACATGTTACCACGTTTAAACGAACATGCACACGCACACACACATCTATGCGCACACAGGCTAACACATGCACACAAACAGACAAGCATTCGATGTAACAAAGTCCTCTGTTGACCCTGACATCCAATTTAACAAACACCAGTTTAAAGTCCTGTTGACAAGAAGCAGGAAGCGAGAAGAGAAAGAGGATATGACATGAGGAGAAATCGGCTCCTTCTGTTCCTTGTCACTCCACATTATTGAAGACTTACCCAACATGCACCTGGGGGAATCAGTGTCTGTCCACCCGAGTCTCTCTGTCTCATGTTGCTCTGCCTCTCTCTAACACACACACACACACACACACACACACATTCTCTCTCTTTCTCTTTCTTCTCTCCTTCTTTTCCTCCTTGTCTTAATCAAACGTGTGCCTACTGTACACTCTTTGTTGTCCCCAGCCCCCCACCCTCCCACCCTTTTTTTTTTTTGCCTAAGTATCTGGCCTCTAACGGGTGCAGCGTGGGCATGTATGTCAGCCTGTGTATGTTTATACATATGTGTACATGTGCGAGCAGATGTTTGCTCGGGGCAGTTTCGCATGTCCGTCCCTGATAGCTCAATAGAAATGTGGGACAAACTTGAAATCACAAAAGAACTTTGTATTGAGATGTATTCAGCACACATACTGAATAACTAATAGGACTACGATCAGTTCATCTCCATCAAATCATACTGTCCTCATTTTTGGCCTGACTATTCATTACATGACAATTTATTATAATTTGCATTATTTCTACGTGTTCAAAGAGGAGGAAAAATACATCTGTTAATAGTGCGAATCCCTTGATAATGTCCCTGCAGAATGGGCTTCTCCTCTCCATCTTATATTAATAGGTCTTAGAAACACAGCTATAGTTATTACAGTTATTTATACATTTTACTTCACAAAGCCAGCATACTTCAGTGAGCACCAAATATATTTTGTCAAACTCTTTAATGGTAATTTAATGAACCGTGACCTTTGGATGACAATTAATGCCAGATGTATCTCCACGATGTTCATTTATTACTGGCTAATTTTACCTTGCCTGCATTTTTTCCTGTGCGGATATTCATGCAACTCTTGTTTAAATGAGCTGTTCATCATTAGTTAGCCTCACCAGGACAAAGACTTCCCTGTCCACTTCCTGGAACTGTATTCGAAAATCCGGCTATCAATTCTTAATGAATATGTTTATGGAAAGCAGAGGCTAATATTTTAGCTGCCCTTTCATAATGAGTGATTTTGATAGAGATGATAAACCCAGATGGATGCGTTCATTATTGGGCTACAAACAATTTAAAGCTTGACTTTGAAAGGTGAGTCACAAAGCTTACAAACCTTTTTTTAATGAACTAATGTCATTCTATTGATTGTTTTGTTGCCATGATTGATCCAGAACCAATCAGCTTCATGAAGTGTTTTTTAATTTATAAGCCTTATCATAAGTCTGGAACAGTTTTCTTTTTTTTCTTTCTTTTTTTTCTTTTTTTTTGGATCAAGTGAGACAGTCATCACAAGATCTCAGAAATATCTAGTTTCCTCTTGTTCCTTTTTCTCCCCCCACTCCTTCTCACTAGGTTTCCAGTCTATCATACATCCCCCCCTTACTGGGATCAGTGGGGCCATCACGCGCGCACCTTTGATGTCTCCCAGAGTTAAGCTGGTTTTGAAGTCAGATTAGTGAATTGTAAACACCCTTTTAGACCTTCAGACTCTCTCCGCAGAATGAGGGAGAGTGAGAGAGGGAGAGAAAGTGAAAGAGTTGTAGGATTAACCCGTACACTACAGCTCAAAGGTTAGCTGATCTAAAACCATGCTCCATATTGCCATGTGCGAAAACATGAATTGAGGTGTTCAACTCGTTTATCATCTGCTTTTCTTCCCTGTCTCCCCCTTTTTCATTTCTTTTTTTTTGGGGGGGGGGGGTTGGTTGTTGATGCTATGGAAAAGGCTGGATTGAAGCAGACAGTAGATATGTGTGGGAGCAAGAATGCCCTCTCAACTCACACATAGACACACGCACACACATGGACACGCATAAACACACACATATATACACACGTGTACGGAGAGAGGGCAGTGTTTTTCAGACGAGAAGCCCGTCTGTCTCTTTCACATTCCATTAGTTCCTGGAGCTACATCAGAGGGCAGAGGGAGCACACAGACATTCCTG
The DNA here is from genome assembly GCF_021018895.1 of Seriola aureovittata. Classification (NCBI taxonomy): domain Eukaryota; kingdom Metazoa; phylum Chordata; class Actinopteri; order Carangiformes; family Carangidae; genus Seriola; species Seriola aureovittata. The sequence continues at coordinate 19,014,079 of NC_079364.1, forward strand.
CAAGACGCAGATGTCAGGATCAAAAGTCAGACTGACTCCTGTACGCAGCAGGGGAGAAAGACAGAGAGGAAGAAAAGAGAGGGAGAGAGCAAAGGAGGAGAAAGAATTTATGCTGGGTATGGCTGCATCTTTCTGAACATCCTGCGCATTGAAGCCCAGAAAGCCCTGTACGCTCCTTCAACAAATTCTCCAATTTTCTGCAAACAAAGGCCTCATCCACTGCCTTATCCACTGCCATGTGTTTCCATCTACACCTGTAATGCTCTGCGTATTTACTGCTCTCAGGGCTATTGTTGCTATTGTTACTTACTGCTCTCTTGCTGCCAGGCTGATGGGAAACCATGCACCATGCTGCCTACATCTTGTGCCTTGTTTCAGTTATTAAAAGGCACGGGACCAGATGGTGTGTGTGTGTGTGTGTGTGTGTGTGTGTGTGTGTGTGTGTGTGTGTGTGTGTGTGTGTGTGTGTGCGCGCGTGTGTGTGTGTGTGTGTGTGCGTGTGTGTGCGTGCATGTGTGCGTGTGTGTGTGGTCTACACTTTGGCTCGAGGCTCCTCCAGAACTGGCACAAGCCCAACTGGGTCATCCATGCAAAGACTCTCTCTCTCTCTCTCTCTCTCTCTCTCTCTCTTCCTCACCAAGAGCGCATCTGTGTAGGCCTTTACATGGGGAATGTGTGTGTGTGATTGTGTGCACGCTTTTAGTAAAAATATAGTATGTGTTATAGGGCTGGGGGTGCTGGGTGAAGTACGACTTCTCCTCAACAAAACATAAATTCTGTTCTGCATATGTCCACCTCTCCTCCTGGGTCTCTCTTTTCTCTCTGTTTATTTTCCATCTCATTTGTTTTTTTTTTATCTCTTCCTTCCTCTCATCTCTAGCCAGCAGAGCAGCCAGGTGAGCACTCACTCAAGTGATCGAGTGATGCTGTTTTTGCGATTTTCAACTATAGGAAGAGGGGAGAGACAGAGGAGAAAATAAAAGAGCACTGTGGGATTGGAAAGGGGGGAGAAAAAAAAGCAAGAGGGAGTCAAGGTGGGTAACAGCAAGCTGCAGACATATGTGCAGGGACACTGAAGGTAATGGCGGAGGATAGGAGGGTAAACACTTTCAGCGCTGGGCTGAGAAAAAGATAGGAAGACAGAGGGAATTAAGAAGAGCCATGGGCGTAGTAGAGCTGTCAAGACGGCCAGGGAGCTGCGGGACTTCAGACTGTCAGGAAACATTGTGTCCCTCCAAGAACAACCAGAACTTGTCTGAGCTCACAGTGTGGCTGTGATTTTACAGCTATATATTTAAGTAGTACACCACTATTTTAATGTCTCCTCATAGATTCCATTCACATATTCATATGTCACTGTTACTAAAACCAGACTTAAGATGTGACATCAGAGACTGGGATTCAGCTCAGAGCTTTGCTGCAGATCTTTTATCTATCACATTGTGAGCATTTCAGTTATGAAACAATGATTGAAATTTGACAAGCAAGAGACTGCCTCTGTTGGCTTCAAGCAGTGCTTTCACTTTGTTTAACCTCCGAAAAAAAAAGAAAAGAAAAAGAGAATTTCCTCATATTTTCATGTGGCCGTGCTCTCCATGTTGCCCCTCGCGTCTTCACCTTGCAAAATGCCATGTACAAACTGTAAATATATTTTATCTCAGTGGTTGACTCCTGCCTATTCTCCCACCTGTCTCATGGCTAATCTCACCCTCCACCACCTGCCTGTCAGCCTGCACAGGCAGAGGGCACTGATTACATTAGTCCTCAGAGGGCTGCCCAGATCGATACAGAGTCACTGTTCAATCCAATACAATCACAGCTACTCACTAATGAGAGGGAGAGAAAGACAAGAAAACTGGTAAAGCTCTGTTCTGTCTGGAATTGTATTATAGATTTGTCTTTTGAGGACCACCTATACCGAGACCTCCAGTTTCCCTTGATCCATACTGCATCATGATTTTGGCATTTACTGTAGCCCAACTGTGCCAATCTCCTTCTCTTCTTTCATCTGATTTATTTTGTATCAAGTGTCTATCTTCCATTCTGCGTGTCTCCGACTATCCCATTGTCTATCATGGGCTCTCTTTTTTTGGCTCCCTCTTTCTCTCTCACACACATTGCTGTTTAATGATGGTAATTTTCTACCCAGGTCCGAGTGTGAGCTGATGTGGCGAGGCTCTTGGCCCCCTGCTGTTCCTGATGAGGCATGATGGGAAATTACCCAGAGCTCTCTGTTGTCAGATTGTAACTCACTGTTTGGTTGTAATAAGCAGGCAAACCCCTGCATGCGTGTTCACACACACACACACACACACACACACACACACGCACACACACACACACACACGCACACATACACACACACACACACACACACACACACACACACACACATACGCAGACACCTCTGATTGTGTGCATTAATTACACTGTGTGAGATCACCACGGTGACCACAGCTGTGTGGGCCACGCCTTGCTTTCCGGGTCACTTGGGTCATCAACTCCCTATAACAGCTACAGCACCGTCGCTGTCAGACACAACAGCACATAATGAGAGTTCTCCTCGCTGTGCTCGCTGTTCAGACACCAGTGAAACACTTCCTCCATCCATCTATCACTTCCTTTCTTTCACTTACTTTCCCTCTCCATCATGTCGTTCCCCTCAACATTTCCAGGTTGTCGATGACGTGTGTGTGTGTATGTGTGTGTGTGTGTGTGTGTGTGTGTGTGTATGTGTGTGTCTGTGTGTGTGTGTAAATAAGTGTGTGTGGCCGCCTGCGGTTTATTGACTGACGTGGGCGAGGTACAGGGCTCACTGGGGCACCACCGCTGGGTGAGTGGATGGTGGTGGAGAGGGTGGAGTGGGGAGGGGGTTGCCCCTGTCACTGTGGTGTGTCACCTCTGCAGCAGCGCTGTCACCAACAAATGGAGCTGTAGTGGAACCCTGTAAAGAGAGTCCTGCTGAGGTACTGTTTGAATCAGCTTGGGGCCAGTGGGGGACTGCAGGTTCTGTTTGATCAACATCAGTGGATGTTGGGAGGATGTCCACTGTCAGCTTAACTACAAATGACCATCTACAGTCAACATAGACAGTGGGTATTTGTTATAAGTGGCGTCATATTAAAGCAAGGTTCAAGAGAACTTTGCAACGATGACCGTCTAGTAGACCTGTATCAAATTTTTTTTGTATGTAAGAGTAAAATCAAAACAGGGAAGATGACCTGCCAAGGTACTATTTAAACAACCCACCATGTTTAAAGATCCCTTACAGACATGTTTTAAGGTATATAAAAAGCTCTCCGTTGTATAATATTTTGTGTCTGATATGGTTTTCCCACAAAATGGCTCATCCACTCTTCTCACTCATTCAAAAATCCAGCATCTGCAAGGTGCCTTCTGCTTTACTTTAAAGTCCACTTTCAGAATATTGATGCTTGAGTTTGCATGTTTTCACATCACACCTGTGTAAGTTGAATTTTGGACCATGATTGACTTTCAATTTAACTGGTTGTGATGTCACAAAATCAGACTTGTACATATGCTCTGTAAACTTAGAGTTAAGCTGCACACAGAGAAACTTTCCCCCTTCAGCAGATGCTTGTGAAAACGGTCTTCTAGTGCCAAATACATCTCTGAGTGGAGGGGGATTTTAAGTTAATTTAGTGGTCACCATGGAATAAACCAAAAGTTACATGTAATTCAGGTGTTTGTTGTTGCATTCCTGCTGGCTGCCAGTGTTTTGTCATAATTGTATTGTAGCTTGTTCTTCAGATGAGTTGATAAAAAACTGAAATTGAATGTAGAATGTAATATGCTGAAAAAAAAACACCATGTGCACCCATGATTTCATGAAATATGCAATGTTTTTAAAGCGTATCAAGGACATTTCAAAGATCTGAATATGAATTCATATTCTAAAAATATGTCCACTCATGATGATAAAGTACTTTAGACATGTGCTGACTTAAAAACATATTACGCACACTTCAAGAGATCCAGTGATGAGGTTGATACGGACATTTTAATTCACCAATTTCCCCAATTATGGTAAAAGTATAAATGATAAATAATGTGATACAGACAAAGAGGAACAGATATTAAATTTTGTTTAATAATTAAAACGAAAGTGTGGATTGTGAAAAGCAGCTGGATTATTTAGATGGAGATTATTTAAAAGATTTAGAAAATGTACCTAATATTATGTACTGCACATTCAGTGAATTATGATAAAAGATGATGTAATGGTCACTTTCAGATTATATTGCGATGCCTCTGATGTGCAGTGAATATCCACATCACATCTTTGATATATCTATGATATCTGTATCATATTGAGGACATAGTAATTACATTTCTCCCCGCAGCAGTGGCTTCCGTTCCCAGCACCTCCCTGCATCGCTGTGGAGATACCCTTCTAAGAGAAGCTTTAGCTAATGGATAACGGTCAGCATTACCACTATCACAGTGCCGCTGGCTGAATCTAGGCAAAATGGCAAGGCCCAGCTAAACTGGTGTGACTGAGAACGGTCTCAGATAGGGCAAAATCAGTCCGGCTCTCTCTCTCTCTCTCTCACACACACACACACACACACACACACACACTAACACACACACCCAGGGGCCAGGAGCTGACAGTAAATAAAACCAGAGTCCCTCCTTAATTAGCTCTCTGCCTGAGGGTGAAAACACAGAGAGAAAGTGTGTCAGTCTCTCCCCGTGTTGGACACTAAGCTGCCACCCCATCCCTCCGACCATAGAGGCCAAGAAACATGGCATGTCAGCACACTGATTGTGTGTAGATGTAGTTATATGGTCTTTATTTACTTAAGTATGAGGGGATCATTTAAAGTTGATGTTCCTTACCTCAGTTTTATCTATTTATTGTTGTTCTTTTTTCTCTTTATTGTCACTCAGTGCAAAAACTGCACATTAAACAATAACAGTCGCAGAGACAACAAAAAAAAAGAAAGTTAGACATGGACTCTAATGGTATCTAATTAGACGTAGAAGTAAAGTGAATTTAAATTTAGGCCAGAATGTCATGAGATATCTGAATTCACTGAGGTGAATATTATAAATGCTGATTAAATTTAACAATTACAAGGTAACGTCTGTCTTTACCTTTGTGCATCAGTGATGTGCAACCTGAGTTCATTATGATTTAAAAATAAGGGCTCTACACTCCACGCTTGTCCATGAGCTACTGACCCTCATCCACATTTTTAATAGGAGCTGTGAGCATGAAAATAATTATTTTAAATTATTTGTGTCTTATTTATTTTGCAACATTTTAACAGATTTTTAGTGAAAATATAGTACCACTGCCCATGGTATTCACAACACATACAAATATTTAGGATGTAAATATTTGCTTTATTCTAAATAATTATCCTAAATAATTAGTGGAGCCTGTGGAAAAGCTTGGTGCAGCTGGCTTGTAAGAGGAAGCCCTTTCAACTGGTGATAAGAGCCTTTGATAGCAGTGCACTACTGACCCCTGCTGGTATGATGTTTCCGTATCGTGTTGACTTAATTCTTTTCCTTGACTTAAAATTTCTTACTGTAGTTTGTGATTTTCCAAGAACTTATCTACAGTTTTTTTCTAACATAAATAAATGCTGTTGTACTTATGTACTGTTCATTACATAAGATTTTCCCAGTACATATAAATCCATTCTATCCAATTACATGGCTGAACGCTTAAAATATAAAAGCTTTCTGTGGGACTTATCATATATCACACATTTTAGCTTATTTCATTATTATGTTCATTTATTGGATAAATTACTCTATAGAGACAGGAAACATGGGGAGAGCTGAACAGAGGTCTATAGCTGGAATCAAACCAGGGATATGCGGTTAAGCTTCTCCACTGGGCAACCAGGATGCCCCAAGTTAAATTTATTTAATCTTTTAACCTCTACAGCACTCGACACATCAAAACAAATCTTTGCAGCACTTTGTGCATGCACTCTGTGAGCGCAAATGGATATACTGTACTTTTTCCCTGCCAAACAGGCTTTTGTGTCACACCTGACTTAACAGTGGCAGGGGTCTGTAAGAGCAATGGATTTACACCCCGTTGCCCATCCAGTGTCACTAAGCCATGGGTCAGAGGGAGGAGGAGAGTGCTTGTAAGTAAGACCTCTGGGGGAGAGCAGGTTCAGGAGGTTAAATCCATCTTGTAATGGACAAAGGCTCAATCAGAGGAGACACAGAGGGGACTTGTTACAACTCGGTTCATCATTCAACAGTGGGAATGGATCATCTTAAAACATGAAGGGGGTGAGGTGCTTGAGAAGTATGAAAAATTAGTTTTGTCTAAACAGAAGCAAGGAGCTTCTCTCCCGCAGCTTGATAATGTTTGTATCTCCTTGTATGACCACAGCTGGAAGTTGTTTTAGACGTATTCTTGCTAGAAATGGCCAGCAACTGTATGAGATCAGACAAGCACAGGACACATGTCATTAACAGTCCATGGCAGTGGCCCCCGAAGCCATGGCTGGCTATGAGTGGACTATCAGTCGCCACTGTAAGGAAAGGCCCAATTAAGAACATTAATTATGCTTCCTTGGCACTAACTCTATCACTCTCTTTTTAGCCTGGAGAGCATTTAAGTCTGAGGCCGCGGCTGCACACTCCCTCTCGTGCTATAATCCAATCTTGTTGAGGAAGTTTGTCATGTTTGGCAGAACTGGACTTTCTGGGATGAGCTGGGATATCCAGATGGACAGGGTAGCAGAGTCGAGCTCATCCACAGGGTAAGGATGTGAAGTCGCACAGAAAATGCAGTGTGATCTCAAAGACTGATTCTACAAGGTTCTCCTAATGCACTGTGAAAAACCTGTGAGGGAGGCAGATGCAACATGTTTCACATCAGCACGCCTCACAGCTCTTTACTGACACAGAAAATGCTAAACTGATACAGGCTTAATGTCAATTAGAATTTCTAAATACAGTGAGAGCGAGGAAACTGTGGAGAATGTGTGCAGTATGTCTCTGTATATACTGACGTTAATTATAGGGAGTGAATGTGCTTTTACTGTTAACCGCCCCATACTGCCTGAGGCAAGCTGCCTTAATATATAAAGGGTTTTATTTGTGAGGGTTATTTCTTCCTTCAGACTTAGTTCCTCTGCCCCTCTGTTCACTAATTAGTAACATACTCAGTTTACGAACTATCATAGATTAGGCCGAGTGTCTGTCACAATAGAAATGGCTGCATTCTTTTAACTATGTAAAAACCTTACTGATTTTAGAAGGGTATTTCTCAACAAGTAACTAATTTGCATTAGAACAAAGATATTTGACAGATTAAAAAAAACATCTCTGTAAGAGAGCAAATTACATTCCAATTAAAGACTTCACCTCAAAACATAATAGCAGTTATAATGACACAGATGAGGTTTATGATTAAATTAAAACAATTAATATGAGACAAAAATAGATTTGTGAAGTGAACAAGATCCACCAAAATGTTACGTAGCCTCTTTGATGAATGTGAAATGTGTACTTTGGGCCTGGATAATTGAGATGATACAGCTCAAATAAGCATGTCCCATAGAGGGGCAAGAGTCTGTGAGTTTTCCCTACACTACGTTAGCTGATTTCACTCATCAATTCCTCCTCTCTACTTTAAGTTATGCTAATCAGCAAATCAGTTGGTGTAGTGGTTAAAATGAAAACCTCAGATACTCTTTGCCCTCCATGGCTGTTCATTCCTCAAACACAGCATAGAGGAGAGTGAAATACTGAGAGATCATGTATTTTTGAGTGTTTGGGTTGCTGGGCTTTTAATGAACTACGCTGACACACTGGCAACAAAAAGATCATTTTTGATCGGTGCCTGTATCTCACATATTGCATCACATCATCTAACGCCGTTATCGTTATGGACCCTCATCAACATTGTTAATTCTTTTCATGGACCTCAGATTCTCAGAACAGATTATTTGCAAACTGATTTTGCCAGGAGCCAGTTTTTCAGTGTTGAAAGGTCTGAAACTTAATTCAGTGTAGTGAATGGCCTCAGCATGAGCCCCCTGCTCTGGCAAGATGGTGATGATGTTTGACATTTGGAAAAGTTTTTTTCTTTTATTTATCTAGTTTGCAACAAGTGTTACAATATGTGGGTGTAATCCTTTTGGCTTCATGTTTAATCGTGTAAACTGATTGTTTTCCTAAGAGAAATAATGATCAGTGGAGGTCACAAAGGTTATGTTCAGAATATTGAATCAGGCAATAAATTGCTTAAAAATATATTAGTTTACCAGGAATGCTACAGTAATTATTCTATGCTAGATATACTGCATTCCTATGTGCTCTGATACCAATGTGATGGAAATATCATGTTGCAGTTCTGTCTTCAGTGTGTTCAGTGTGTTTTTACAGGTGTGACCTTTAACCTTCAAATTAGAATATATGGAGCTAAATTACATTAATGTTCATCATTTTCTGTAAGTGAAAGGGGCGTCTCTCCTTCAGTGCCACTTGGAAATGTCTTTGTTAATCAATCAGGACAGTCATCTGCACCAGCATCATCATCATCATCATCATAGAAGAGTTTATGTAGCTTAACTCCACTCGTGGAAACTAGAAACACAGTGGCAGGCCTATTGCCAGAAACTTAAAAAATATCTATATCATCTGAATATGGAAATATTCACTTTTCAATACTGTGCTTCCCCAGATTTCACCTAATTGAAAGTTGAGTAAAAGTTTGTCTTGATGTCCAGAACTGTCTCAACCTGCAGCTTCAGCCCAAAGCACAACTCGGTCGACGATCCTGCTCTCAAGTATTCCCACAGATTACCAGACCACAGTTTTCATGGCCAACAGAACATTAGCATGCTTATTGCTCTCACCGATTATCCTCACTATGTACGGTACATTAGCGAACTGTACGATTGGCCAACCCCCTGCCTGCACAATCAACAGCGAGCGTGAATGAATGATGAGCCATTAGCAGGTCGGGTGTGAACTGTGAAAATGGGCTCTCACACCAATGACTGCAGGAGGCCTTGATATGCTTTAGCCTAGCCTAGCATCCTGCTAGCAAGGCCCTGCACTTGTCAGGCTGTGGCAGTGCTTCAGCTAGCATTAGCCTGCTCTTGCCCACAACGTAATTCAGTGGAATACGGACTAGTGTAGCGTGCTGAAGCCCAGTCTACTGGAGTGCTCTGTGCAAGATCATAGTAAGACTCCTTGCTAACATATGCTTGTGTTTAATGCAGCGACCTGCTTCTGCATGGTGAGTTTACACATACCCTGCAGTGAAGGTAGTGTGCGTGTGTGTATTTGTGTGTGTGCGTAATATCAGTAATCAGTGTACCTCAAACAGGGAGAGTATAACTAGGCCTGGTGTGGTGAGAGTGCTGTAGACCAACTCTCTCTGCCAGCCCATGTTGACTGACTGTATCAGCTGCTGTGTGTGTGTGTGTGTGTGTGTGTGTGTGTGTGTGTGTGTGTGTATGGGATCATGGATACTAAAACTGGAGTTTCCACCCAGTTCAGGTAACAGGGAGTGTGTGTGTTGTTTGATATTCATAGTGTGTTTGATGAGGAAAAATGGTCGTTCAAGTGTTTTTTGCTCTTTAATTCACCTGTGACCTCTGTGACATGCATGCATGTGTGTGCATTCCTGTGAAAATGTTATTTTAATGCATTTAGGATCTGTGTGTTGTTCACGAAAGACTATAAGAGAAGGGGAGAAAGAGAGAAATCAGTTATCTCTGTTATTAGTGCTACAGATTTCAACTATGTCTCAGTGGGGACTGGGGTATAGGAGCTTGTGTGTGTTTGTGGATCAAGCAGTGTTAGTGTGGTCTCTGTGGATAGGATGCTATTAGAACTGCCAGCATGAAGGCAGCAGCCTGTTGAGGGTCAAAAAGCAGGATTTCTGATGGACAGAAAAAAATCTGAGAGAATACAGCTAAGGGATCCTAAGTTGTAATATGTCAAAGTAAATGTAAAAACAACTCAAAGTAATGAAGAGAAATACACTTTACCTTTATTAAAGTTAAAAGGTTTAAAAGAGGAAGTTAAAAAGTTACCTCTTACAGTGGCACTGCAGGAGGTCGTTCATTATTTCATTAGCTACACTCTCTTGACCTTTGTTGCCTTGAAGTAACAGAAAATGCTCAGAAAAGTTAGAAAATGAGTCTGTCCCTGTTTTTTTTAAAACTATTTAATTATTCCCTTTTGAGTATATCTTGGTTGATATGTGATATATGCATGGCTTAATAATTAAGGTTAGAGTTATAGGAGACAGTATTTCAACGCGCAATAGCCAAACATGGTGCATTAGTCACAACAGAGAAACCAAGATATTTCTGATTGTGGACAATTTTCTTGACAGTGTTTGACAGTGTGGAGGCGCGTGAGTGAGACAGGCGAGAGAGCGTGATACTGCGTTTCAACCTCATGCTTATTTGGTTTTTCCACTTTCACACCCCAGTCTAATTTCACAGTACAGAATCCTGCCTGTATGATGGCTCGTCGTAGTCCCTCGAATCAGTGGACCAGAGTGGACCTGGGGCCGCTGACTGAGCCCACGGCTCACCGATATCAGCTCAACACGCTGACGCCTGCAATGTGCATGGTTAATTTGGTTGTTATTGTCGCTTATGTGTGTCCCAATGGAGCTAAGGCTTGTTGGTTCGCAGGCCAGGTTTTAGTTCCACTCACTAGTCTAAATGCACACATGGAGGCTGATGTGAGGTCCCTCCGGGCCGCTCCCCTCTTCATGTGTGAAAATCTGAAACTCTTATCTGACACTGACTTCATTAGTTTGGCCTTTTTTGATTTGATTGATTGAGATGGTGAAATTTTTGGGTCGGAATGTTTGCATGCACTTATGGCCAAAATAATGCTTGCTGGCTCATGTATAATATAGAAAACACACAAACACATACTGAACATAATATATTTGCAACTACAAGTGACACATTTTTGACATGTGAGAATGCAGCAACTAATTACATAGAAAAGTAAGTAATAAAAACCTGTTAATGAACTTTTATCTGAGTAAATTTTGTCAATATTCTGTTCATTATACAGTGCAATAAGAATAGTATCTGATCAACTGATGCAGTACAGTGAACACACATATAAAACCTTACATTTTGCAGTCGAATGGCTCTATCTGTTCCAGTGCTGTTACTTAAACGATGAGCTCTCTGTTCCCTGCCACTGAACAGCCTTAGGACCATCAAATTCTTATCCTGTTCTGTCATATTCACATCACAGCACTTACCCAGGCTCCCCTGTTCATCAACAGAAGCAAACATTTCATTATCGCTATAAATCACTGGCATATTCACACTAATTTATTCTTCACACACTTGACTCCAGACACTTTTTTGAATAATAACATCTAAAGTTCTTCCAAACATTAACATCTCATCTTCCTCCATCCCCAAGTCCTAATTGGGCCATCTCTGAGATGTGGTCATTGGCTGTGTGATATGGACATTGTGTGCATTGTCACCAAATAATGAGTAAGCTTTAAAACCAACAATAATGGTTGAGCTTTACTATTAAACTCTCACACTAGGGATTTGTAGATTAGTGTCGCTTTTTGATCTCATATCCTCGACCCGTTGATGTGGCATTATGGATGCCGTTGCCCTGATCTTCATGCAGACTTGGAGTCATGATAATGAGCAACAGGATGGGTGCAGCATGGGACTTTGAAACAAATACTGGATGCATGTGCCGTTAAGTGTAAACACTCTTAACTCACCTGATTTGTGCCGGTTTATGCCCCAATGTGCTCCGCCGCGTTAGATATTCAGCACGCAGGCTCATTATAAGACCTAATTCAATTGACCTGGAGATGTAAACACGTGTATGTGGCTATAAGAGGGCCAATTAGGAGGGCTGCGACACTGAACTGCAGTGGTTTGTTGTACCGTGAGGATAATCATCCAAGGAGCCCCAAAAGTAATAGTGAGAAACTAAGGCAACAGCACATTTTGTAGTTCCTTGTCATAGAGGAAGACAAAAAGAGAGAGAAAGAGAGGGGGGTCAGTGTAAGCACAGCTAGTGTCCCATGCTTACTTGGGTGTAATGACCCATCAATGGTGACATCTTGTTTCATCAACTTCTGCTTCCCTTCACTTGTCTGTCCTGGCCCGGTCTCTCCCTTTCTCCTGCCCTTTCCCCCTCCTGCCTGCTGAAATCCATCTTCCTCTCCTATGTTTTCCATTTCTCTCCCCCTGTAACTGCCTGTGTGCCTCTGCTAGATGTAAAGGATAACACTGAACCATGCACTAGAGGACATCCATATTCATTAGCGGGTTAGCAACATGGATGAAATCTGTATCACGTTAGTAAGGATATTTTTTCATAGCAGTAGTTATCACAGTTCTGCACATGTGCTGTATGTATTTATGCAAAGTTGCTTTATGCATGTTATGCTTTACATGAAACTAAACTCTGTACATGTGTAAAACAAAAAACTTATAGCACTAAATTTGTGAGTTTTTTTAAATTAGTTTGCCGAAAGCGTTAATTTTGACAAAGAATTGCGTGTAATTGCTCACACTATGATTTACTTACTTACTCACTACTTACTATTTACTTATGAATAGATATACAATAACATTGAGTTTAAAGCTTGAATGATTAATTTATTAATCAATTCATTGATTGACCGAAAATTAATTATTTATTTTATTATCAATTTTTTATGACCCAATAACAGTTACAAGTCATTTTTTAAGAAAACCTACTGGTTCCAGCTTCTCATATGTGAGTATTTCCTGGTGTCTCAGTGTTCTATGATGGGAAATTCAATATCATTTGAAATAAATCAATAAATCTATAAGAGAATCAGCACATTGACTATTAATGAACATTAATGAACATTAATGATACAATTGTTAATTGCAGTGCCCCAACTGAAATGCTGTACAGCTCTATGTCCTGCCACAATCATTTCATCATTTAGCCTTTACATATATGACCTTTGTTAAATGCCTAACAAGTTCATTCTTGAATGTGATTCATTTTCAAATTGTATTTAAGCAACATATAGGATAGTAAACAGAGGTTGTGGGAGTGGTGTGAACTGAAAATGCTATAACAGCATAAACTGCATTCTAATTTTCTCTCGCCAAACTGTGTGTGTGTGTGTGTGTGTGTGAAGAAGCAGGGGGCCCAGCTGACGAGGCCTCTCAATGGGACACTGGCAGGCCTAACTTGCCGCAGGCCCAGCTCTCAGCTCCACCTCTGACAGGCTTCATACTTATTGCTCAATGACATTCGATGTTTTCCTTCAGTTTGCTGTAAGATTGATTTCCCAGATATGTTTGAAATATCTCCAGAGCCCTAGAGCAGGGTGACTGGCACAGTGGCACAGAGACAGAGAGGTGGTGCAGTGGGGGAGTAGAGGAGGAGATGGTGTGTTCAGGGCAGAGGCAAAATAGTAAATATGAAAAGCAAAAGCAGTTTCGAAAATCTACACTTGAGCTGTCTGTTACCTGCAGAGTACTGAAGGTGCCTGTGCTGTTTACAACAGCAGACTAGCATTCAGGGGTGTTAACTATTGTTTCCATTATCCATTTCTCATGATTAGATTTTTTTGAATTAAATATTTAATCATTTGTTAGATCAAGAAAATAGTGCAAAACATCCATTACAATCCAATTCCAGACCTCAAGTTAAAGTTGCGCTTTGTTGGTATGTTGCTACACTTCTTTGCACATTACCACCGCGACCGGTCAGGCAAGGGAAATGCATGATGCTGGCGCCAGCACTGTGTATTGAATTGCCTGCATGCTCATGTGATTGCATGTGTGTCACAATTGGCACCAACACCAACAAAATTCCACAATTTTTGATACTGAATTCGATACCACAGCATAACAGACATGTATGTGCACACACACACACACACACACACACACACAGACTGAGCAGTAATGACATTAGCCTACTAATGTGATGTCTGTGGTAGTTAGCATGTTATGCTATGTTTGCCTAAACAAGATCATGTTAGCCTTTGTGAACATTGTGTGCAGAGCTTTGTAACAAGAGATACAATGCAATAAAATAATAACGGTAACATTTCAGGACTTGAACATTTTGTCGTCATGTTAATGTAAAGTAACAACTGAAACTCACTCATCCTGAATTCTGTATACAGATCTGTTTAGGCCCATTTTCACTGGTCAAAAAAACCCACTAAGACCCCCCCCTAACATCTGGCTTTTGTCTGCAATGGAAAAGGGTATAATCGGAATTCACTCCCAGGTCAAATGAATCTGCAGTAGACACAGGTATTTAACGGCTCCGGCTGCAATGTCTTTCAGAGCACAGACAACGTAGACACACCTGTCACCTGGTGAGCACGGTGCTGTTAAACCTGAGACACAGCGATTGAAGATGAACACATATAAAAACACATAATCACTGATCAAAGCATCTCACACGGAGGCTCTGACACTTTTACAGGAGCACCAATCCGGGGATGAGATGCGACAGATCCGTTTTACCAGTTTGTATGGCGGCTAGCAGCTCACAGTTTCTCCTCTCTGTCTGTGTTCTGTAAATGCATGTGAGGACATCGCTCCTTGCAGTTGTGTTTGTCCTCAGTCCGAACAGAAAGGCAAACTTGACTGGCAGTGGAAAAGGGGTCAATTGCCTTTTTAGTAGGTTTACCTCGTGTGCATGCACAGCACAAACAAAAGAGAGAGCCACTCATAAAAACATTGATCTGTTGCACTACTGGTGCTCAGAAACTCTACAGGGCACCTTTTAATGTCTCCAAATTTCTTGTTTTGTCCAACCAATAATCCAAATTGTAAAACACAGCAAACATTCACATTTGAGGCACTGAAAACAAAATGTGTGTCATTTTTGTTTGATTAACAGCTTAAATTACTCAGTGGTTAATTTTCTTGGTTAGTTTTCTCTTGCTCTATAAGTTTTTTAATTAACTAAACGTTTCAGTGGTAATTGAACTTCTGTTTTTGTTTTTTTTTACTTTCAGCATTCTCACATTCACTCTGCTCTTCACTCTGTGTATTACTTGAATACAGTAAGTTCAAAATAAATTGAGACATATTGATGCATGATCCAGAGAGGCCTGACAGTCCCTTTGGCGTGACTCCTATGGTGGCATGAAGTTCATCTCTCTTTGCAGAGAGAGAGGTGTTTGTCATGAGTGGATCGGGCCTCGTAATGAAATTTTCCCCCTTTGTGAAAATGCGTCCGCAGTACGTATTACATTATGTCACATCTCATCAATGAGCATTTGAGTGCAGCTACTGCTTTGTTTTCTCGGGAGTGGGGAGTTGGGGTGGTGGGTGGGGTGTGTGTGTGTGTGTGGGTATGGGTGTGGGGGGTGGGGTGGGGGCAGATCTACTGTTTTAAACTCTTTAATGCAATTTAACAATGCCACATATTCTTTTCACGTTTCATTGGGGTCCCTTACGTGTGAAATTGCAGAAGCTTGCCTAGCCTGAGCGACACGGCACAGCAGAGGCAGGGTCACACCGAAGCGCCAGATGTGGGAGGGAGAGCGAAATTAATTGCTACACATTGTTCAGTGGGTGTGTGCGCACCTTCAGTGAATTAACCGCTCTCAGGGTGTGACTGTTTGAATAACGGGAATTAGGTATGAGGCCTCTCACTCACAGCTGAAGCCAACTGCAGGCATTGCATCCAATTAGCTTATCTGGCCCCAAATTCACATGCTTAACTTGTCATGTGTTAGTGCGTAAAGAAGGAAAACATTTTCGTGAACAACACGTCACGTACAGTTGTTTTCTCTGGTTTTGTGTGCTGTTGTCATGCAAACAATACACCTCTCTGAGTTCTTATATTTAAATCATTTTTTTTTGTCTTTCAAAGACAAGAAACTATTTAATTAAAAGGTGATTTAATATCGCAGATATTGTAAGAATTATTAAGGGCCAGCCACTTCATTCAAGTGACGTATTCAGATAGACAGTTTTAATAGTGATGACCTGAAAGCTATGCATTAGTTGAAAATGGCAAATTAGAAAGACAGTGTGAGCCCATTAATTTGGATCTTAATGTTGTCTCTTCAGCCTTGTATTGCTATCAGATTAGACTTCACAATGAGGTTGAGAGCAGTGGTAATGCACATTAATGACAGTTGGATGGCAGACATCAGGGAGCATATGGTGCTCTCCTATGGCCATTACCAAGTTCTTAGCATCCCTTTACCCATATGGAGGATGACAAGAAAATCAAATCTATTTTTAAGACATTGTGGTTCCTGTAACATCTAAATAATACAGCTTTTTATTACATTTGACTTCATTTAGTTTTAATGTAGCTGCATCGTGACATGATCATCTGACGACGGTGTTTTCACTGCGGTCCACACCATTTCCCGAAGACCTACAGTATCGGCAGTAGCAGTGCATCATCATATTCCTCTGAGGTCTACAATTACCAGCTAAGCAGCTCATACTGACCCTAAGCCTCAGTGCCAGCCTCATCTATATCAGAGGGGCTAGCAGTGGCGTGCCCACCCTCATGGACACCCTGGCGTAGTCTCCGGCGTGGAGAGCGTCCTGTAGCATAGCCCAGCAGAATAGAGCACATCTCTCCCTCCACCTGCCCCCCTCCTGTCTCTCTATTTTCCTGGGCAATGTGAGGGTGGATGGATGTACGGGGGGGGCTTGATGGAGAGGTGGCGAGTGAGGGAGGGGTGGGCGAGGCAGTGGTGGTGGTGGTGTTGGGGGGCACTCTGCTTCCCCTGGGGCTGCCTGCTGGAGCGAGGTGACCCAGCTTGTCGCTCGGTGACCTGTGAGAGGGACATTATGAAGTGTGAGTGGCTGTCACCCTAACCGCTTGTGACAGCACGGCTCCCGGCACAGCTGTGCCAGCCTGCCCCAGCCAGAGACCCAGGGCCCATGGAGAAGGGGGCGGGAGAGAGGCTGCGTTGGAGAAGGCGCGAGCTGGGCTGGGGTGTTCACAGAGAGTCTGTGGTGGGGCAAGAGGGTGGGGGTAGAAGGAGAAAGGAGGTGAGGTGGTTCGGGGCCTTTGCTCTTACTGGTGTGATGACTTCTCCATTGATTCCGTTGCTTAAGGGACGGCCCTGTGGCTCTGCAATGTCAAAGCCAGCACAGTTGAGCTTTAAGCTACAGGATGACATGCAGATGTGACAATAGAGGTGTAAGGAACCAGCTGTTATCCTTTAAGTCAGCAGGGTTGGATATATGTACTATATCTGTATGTTGTGCCAAAAATAACTTTCTCGTGTCTTTCCTTGTTGTCATTTTCCTTTTCTCAGTCAAGAGTGCTTCCTCGGCTTGTCTCTGAACACACTGAGCGTGGGTGAGACATTTCATTTCTTTAAGGTCTTCAGAGAATCATTTATTCACAGAATACATGGCAGTCTTTGTTCTGTCACTGTCTTGCAGACTCATCATTATGCAGAACCTCAACAGGATTTTGTTCTTTTTAGTCCTCTGCAAATCTCACAGATTAAGACTCAAGTGAAAGGGTCACAGACCTTTGACATGCCTGTGCTGTTGTTTGTCACCTTGTTAAACTCATTAGTTTGCAAACCGACTATGGAACAGGAGTGCTGGTGTCTAAATCCTGTTCAGGGTCATTAAGCTGCACTCCCTCCTGTTCAGTTTCTTCTCATCACTCTTTGATACTTGTTGCAAACTTTACCATATCTTCTTCCACTTTCAAGCCATTTCATTACTTGACCCTTGAAACATCCCTTTTGGATGTGAGATGAAGTCACTGTGTCTGTCGTTGTAGGAGTTTAGCACTGATAATAGTGTATCAGTTAGTAATTTAACAAGCTGGAACTTCATTTCCACCTTAGGGTCAAAGTTTTTACCTGCAAGTTAAATCTGTCCAGCAACACAAGCACATAGGAAATTAGTTTCTATCCTAAATTTGTACATACAAAAGTATTCTGCAGAGGACACCTAACACAAAGAAGGAAGTTTGAAATACTGTAGAAAAGATACATTTCCTATAACAAATGCAAAACCTTTTTCTAACTCTAGTCAAATAAATGTCAGTCTAACTAAATTTCTTATCTAAATGTAATAATTGTGAAAATGATTGAATCAGTGGGAGCCATTCTCTTGTGACACAGTAGCATAATATTCATGTAATTCTGAGTAATTTGCTAATTTCGCAAAATTGTGTGTGGCTGTGTTGGATACATTTTCAGTGTGTGCCTCTCAGCAAATTTTGACTGTGGGGAACCTCACGTGATTGGAGTACACACTAGGCTAACTTGCTGTTAAGGAGACCAGTTAATGAAATATGTTTGTGTTGCACTGGCTAAGCTTTCAGGGAGAGTAAAAAATAGTTTAAGAAAAATGTGAGATCTGAGATTGTAGGACACGCTGACCTGGAGGTGCTTGTGTGATTCAACGGTATCTTGCAGTGTTAAAATTCTTTGATAAACAAAGAGACTTCACTTGCTTCCCCTTACAAAAGTGCATGCAAGTTGGAACTAAAACCAAGTTGGCAACTTTAAGACTTTAGGCTCTCCTAGTTTATGATGTGAATTTGTCAGTATACTTCTGACGAGTGATTAATAGATTATTGAAAACAAAACCATTGATGAAATAAACTGGTAAGAAAGAAAAGAGAAAGGGTTTCACCCTCTGCCTCCGAGCAGCAGTACGCATCTCTCACCATGTGAAAAAGTCACACAGCCCAGCGTTGATGTCTGTCATTGTACATTGCAACCTTACTTCCTGGTGGCTGAGCACACACTGTGATTTCCTTAAGCAGGTCTCTAATTCCCCTAATCACTGTACATTGCAAAAAGTGTTATTTGCACATGGATGAGCAAACCAAGAAAAACAGTGCCTGACTCCTCTTGAGGTGTCCACAGGCACCAAATGAGCTCATGTGTTTTACTTTACTTTCTTCTTTTTTTTTTTAAATAATTTGAAAATGCCAGAATGGAGCAGCAGTAGCTTTCATAATTTCTTTACGGCTTCAATTTGAAAAATTTAAATCTTGACATCTTTGGAAACCCAGGAGTCCTTTAGAGGCAGTAGTTTACATCAGCTGTTGAAAAGACGACAACTCATTTGTCCCAACTCACTGCAGGTTGCAAGGATATGACAAATATGCAAACAGGAGAGGTGATGTGAAATTGGTTTAATTGAATAATAGAAGTGGAATAAACTGTTAAAAGGGGGGAAAGTTATTTTCCCATAGCACAAGACATTTCTAGCAGGGAGCAAAGTCGGCACAGTTTAGACAAAGTAATGCTCATTTACCCAGCTTCCATGTACAATATGATTTAGTTACAGATACACTGAGCCAGCAAAGCAGGTTGTTCACAGCTCTTAACAGCAAGTTGATATTTAAGTATATATATAAATATGGTAACAAATGTGTTTAAATAATGGTTTGTAAAAAGTAATTATTGAAAATATTACTCCAAATTTCTTTTAAACATTTGATAAATTCGGTGATAAGTATATTACAATGTATTACAATTTGAACATGGATGAGAATTTTCTAAGTGATGGGAGCTGGTAGTTGGTAGAAATGGTGTACTTTAATTTCTAGAAGCTAAACAGTAGAACCTGGATTTCTGCTAATTAAAAAAATGTATAATAAATGTTAATAAATGTTAAATAATAAATGTTTTAAAGTGCCTAACCTGGGATAACTACATTTGCAATGCAGTGCAGTGCATTAAATCTACTTCAGGATATGAAACGTAACGGAAAACATGGGTGCAAAAAATAGCCAAAAAACAAAAGTCAAAATGGTCCTGATGATGGTGTAATCAGAGCTTATATCAGTGGGTTGTCTTGCGACTGCAGCCCTCCATTTCTAAGAGATTTCTTTCACTTTCACGCTATCTTTCTTTTCTTTTGAATTTAGTCCCTTCATAACATGCCTCTCTGAGTATGTTTGTATCCCTCCGTTGTATCTAAACCCCGCCACTTTCCTCCACACCTCTCTCTCTCTCTCTCTCTCTCTCTCTGTCCCTCTGTCACGGCTGACCTGCGTCCTCTCTCTGCAGGGCCTCTCCTGGTAGCGCCCAGCTGGCGCACAGCGAATCGGCTGGGCAGAGGCAGGAGGCAGTGCCAGCTCTACTGGTGCAGAAAGGGGCACACCAGGCAGACAGGCCCAGTGTCAGCAGCAGCAGCAGCAAGCTATCCCCCTAGCTGCCACGTTCACAACGCACACATATGCCTGCGTATATATATATATATATATATATATATATATATATATATATTGCTGCAACCCAAACACATGCACACCAGCATCAGCGGGCCAATGCCAAATAGGTTTGGTCCGACTGGGACCTAGTTAACTGGGACAAAACATTTGTTTACACACTAGACGAGCGTAAACAGGCACACGGACACATTGAGCCACACACATTCTCATGGCTGGAGATGTAGAGGCATAGCTACATTCACATAAAGCAAAGCATATAGTCATTGGCACTGTTTGCAGACTCCTGAGTGATGAGTTTTCCTTTTGAACCAGCCTGAGGCCTGTCATCCCCTGAAGGAGTCTGAGCTGCACGAAGCATGTAATGGAGTACGTATTGAACGACATGCACATTATTGGCTTGTATTTGTCCTCAGGGTCGACACTCGAAGCTCCTTGTAATTAAGAAGATGGAGACTTGGCCCCCTGCCTGCAGTTACCCCTTCATGTCTTCAGCCCTGGGTATTTCTGTCTTCTCTCTGTCTACCACTTCAACTTGACCTTCTCCTAGCAGCAACTTTATTAACCCATGTAAAACCCTGCTGCCCTGAGATCAGACCTGCAGTAATTAAGATCAGCGGGGAGAGGAAAGAGCATATTGCAACCAGACTTACATAATTTTAGAACTGGTGAACTCAGGTGGCTTGAATTTAAATGTCAAGAAATATACAAACTAATGCAACAATACTGTAATATATAAGTGACATGAATTTCAATAGCATCCATAGTGGCACTTATTCTAACTCGGACGTTCATGTGGGAATTGTCTGTCTCTGCATAGAAGAAGGAACCTGCTCATTTACATACTGTTTGATTGTCGGAGTGTTGAGTATTCAGCCAAACTTCCTTATTTGTGTTTGCGCCTCGGTATGTATGTATGTGTGTGTGTGTTTTGACCTCTTTCTCACAGGAAGACCCCCAATTGTGCTCCAGTAGCCAGCCGAGCTCAGTGAAGCAGAACCTATATGCTCACTGGCATTTCACACACCCAAATGTGTGCATGTAAACACACATGAATATCATTTATCCAGCTGGGGTCCCATGCGACACACAAACACACACACACACACACACACACACACACACACACACACACAGACATCACCTTAGATATGGAAATAATGGTTGGGGTCTTATCCCCTAATGTACGCCTTGCCTGAGCACCTCTCTGCAGCAGAAAAGCCTCTCAGCTGTATCTCCACTGTTGTCTGCTCAACTCTTGCTTCACTCTGCAGGTCAGCCCACCCTTTGCCGTCCCCAGGATTTTGAGGCACACTTCCGCCTTTAAAAGTTGTACACCACTACCTTTGATAATCAAGATAGAACCTAATTGAGCTCACCCATGCAGAAGATGCTCCCGTCTTCTCGCACACACACACACACTCTTTCTGAGGAGATGGCGGCCTATACTGTTTCAGCTCATCCAACTGTGAGATTCTCCTTTCCCCTTTCCAGTCCTGCCATCATCTCACTAATGGTGTTTCTATCTCTTCTCCATAGGAGGTAAATGAAGCTTTTAAGCAGGGCGGAGGGAAGGGGGACCACTGAAAAGATTAATTGACTTTCCGCAGAGCTTCACTTATCCTCCACTGGCACCTTTGACTTGTGAGTGTATTTGTGTTTGGATTACATGATTATATCACCATTATTGCGGCAATTTGTAGTTTGTTCAAAACTGTGTCAGGAAATATCAAACTGTGTCCCATCAACCATTTCATCCACAGTGGCTGCTTGGCACCTTAATGCAATTAGAAAGAAACTTGGTTGCAGTCTTGGTAAAATGTTTTGTGATTATGAATTATTAAGTAATAAAGGAAAATCAGAACTCTTCCAACTTTACAAATCTGCAGTCACAGTTACATTATGGATAAAAATGGTCAAAGTGAAACAGGTTGCAGTTGGTTATTTTGCTGGTACATATATAAATATTTTTTTGTGTGTGTATGAGTCTTGTATTTTTCATATCTTGATTTTATCTGCCCTTTGTTATTCTCTTGATATTTGTAAGATGCCTTATTTTATGGAACCGACTTGCCAGACAAAACACACGCAAATAAAGAAAACATTTTCATCACTTTGGCAGCCCATATGTAACATTTTGACAAAACAATGTAGCAAATAAATACACCTGCAAGAAATACAGAAACCACAAGCAAAGAAAAAATTCTGCAAGTTGTACACAACAACAGGATTTAATTTTCAGTTTTTGTTTTAGCACTATGATGTGTGATATCAATATAACTGGAGATATTGTCTATATATCTTATATAAGCCTCTGACTAATATCTAGCATGATCATTAGTTTTAAATTTTTCCCAGAAATGCCTGTGGTGTGTATAACTCAGTGTCACAGCCTGTGTTTTCTGTATTTGCTTTTCTTTATACCATGTTTGCTTTGGCAAACTGGTGACTCGGTTTATCATTTGAAACATTTCTCCTGACTGCAAATTAGTAACATGTTTTTCCACTTGCTTGTGTTTTATTAAAGTTGCAGTGCGTTGCCTTATCTTTGCCACTGGTGAACAGCTGGAGCAGCAGCAGGAATTGCAGCAGGAATTGAATACTCCTCCACGAAGCTGAAGCTGTTCAAAGATGTTTAGACTGTTGGCCTCCGAACTCGCTTAAGAAATGCTGCATGAACAGCAGAAATGTTGCAGCCTCAACTAACACACACTAAAAGCACTCAGTGTCAGTGTTTAAGTGTGTCCCTCTTGTATGTCTGAAACACACACACGCTCATGGACACACATAGACATTGATGTACATGCAGTACATATACAGCTGCAGGTTGTATAGTAACTTTGACTTTGACTCCGAACCCTGCATGGTGAGAGAGAAGAGCCCAATGTGTGAATGTACAAAGAGTTCGCTCCCCACCCCCATCAACGCTGCTGTAAACTCCACCACCCACAGCTGCACACACTTCTCCTGTCACGGTGATAATCTCTTTGTCAGGAGCCGTCTGTTAGAGATTTGTCCGTCTGATTTGGTGAACGTCCGAGTGGCAGGTCTAGCTGCAGTGCCACAGGGTGTCCGAGGGTCTGTGTGTGTGTGTGTGTGTGTGTTTGTGTGCGTGTGTGTGTGTGTGTGTGTGTGTGTGTGTGTGTGTGTGTGTGTGTGTGTGTGTGTGTGTGTGCGTGTGTGTGTGTGCGTGTGCGCGCGTGCGTGTGTGTGTGTGCGCGTGCGCGTGCGTATGTGTGTGTACACCCAGTGCCATAGGTGGTGGAATCTCCATTCTTATCAAGAGTGTGTATGTCGCTTGTCTTAGGACCTCTGTTTTGTGACAAAAGAGGAATGGTGAACAGAAGACAAACATGTAGTTTCACAAAACACAGTTGTAATTTGAATTTAACATTTAATATCCACTTAAATATTATCTGCTTCTTTTTTGTTTGTTTGAGTCCATCCTTATCTTTCCTCATCTTATCATCCATACTGAATATGAAATGAGACAGTTTTTATAATTCCTTTCATCGGGAAATATCCACTAGATGGCTCTGCTTTCTACCTCTAATTTGTCGCTTTGCTCCTACAGTACATTTTCAAGCAGCTTTGAAAATCCCATTCATCTGTGTTAAGAAAAAGTTCGTTCTAAAACCTAAAATAAAATTCCTGTAAACTCGTGGACTATTGGGTCTAATAGCATTGTTCTCACCAGTAATCACATGACAACTTCAATAACACCTCTGTTGACCTCAAAATAAGCATTATCTGCTCTGTCTTTAATCCGGCAAAATATAACATGATGTGCCATTCTTGTGGTAATCTTCTGCTCCGTGTTTTGTATATTGTGCATTGGATTTTGAGCAGCACTTTAACTTTATCTGCATAAATCACTTGCCAAATGCTGTAAATCTTAATGCCTTTTCACTTTCTCTTTGCAGGAAGGTCAGAGGTCAAATCCTGTATGAAAAAACACCTCCAGACTGGGTAATAATTCAGTAACAAAGTCACTTCAGCAGTTTGGTGTCACAGGGACCTGAACCATGGCTGTGTGGTTAAAGGATGGCCAGATGCAAACCTGGTGTCCCACTCGTGATTTTAAATTAATTTCCACAAGACCAAAACCTGAAACTACAACAGTTTGAGTAAGATTAAATAATTAGTTGAAGCCACAGAAGTTTTGAGATTTTAACTTGCAGTAAGAAGTTGTAATAAGATGAGAAAATCACACTTTTTTTTTAATACATTTTGAAGTACTCCCTTTATGAAAGATAATATAAATTCTGCCAAAGCTGTAATTGTTGGGTTGAGTTATTGTTTCTCAAAGCTCTTTTTCTTTCTTTTGCCTTTCATCTCTCCCCTCCTGACATGTTCTCCTTCCTCTATCTGTTGTTTGGTCTCCTCTTGTCACTCCACTGCAATCATCTTCGCAGGGGGGCTTGTCATCTGTATCTACTCATATCCTACAATCCCTTTTGCTCTGAGCACTACTGCACTTAAATGTCAGGGCTGATGAGCCTGCCACACCCACCTGACACATCAGCTCAGCACCTGCTAAAAGCTTTTATGGAGCAGAGTGTGAGCCTGGTGGTTGATATAAATTAAAGAGTTTTTTCTTCTTTTTCTTTTTTTTTTTTTGGCGGGGGGGAATTATGGCTCTAAAGGGACAACTTCTGGTAAGAAATGGAAAGATAGAGTTACAGCATAGGCTGTGATTGGTTGCCATCTAGTGGCTCTAACAAGTGCTTGCTGCCACACTATGATGGACCAAGAGAAAGATTAGATACAGAAACTCAACTCTCACCAACTAAAACTATATTATATTTAACACTGATCAAAGGAAAAACACAATAAAAATTTGCCTTGGTAAATTTGAGATTTCAAATATGAAGTGTAATTGATACCTCTGTGTTTTAGTGTTCCCTGACTACTGACAAAATTAATCTATTAGGAAACAGTGTCTTTAGGATGTGACCCTATGTGCTGAATGTAAACCTGACAGATAACTCACAGACTGGTCTCTGACAAGTGGCTATAACTTTCAGAAATGTTTACGTTTTGTGACACACTGGATGTGAAATATTTGAAACTTCTTACACTATTGAATATTAAAAATTTTAATGCTAGAATGTCAATGACTTGTTTATTGCATGTTAATGAAGGTTTAGTGTGTTAATGACAGTATTATATCTTCCTATTTGTGTCTGTCTTGGGACTATACCTTCAGTTGTAATGCAATGTGTTTCTTATATTTCTCATGTGCTTTTTTGTATTTTTTTTTTTTATGTTAAGCATAAACAAATGAACAGAAACAGGGTAAAATAAGAAACATAAAAGTGCTGCTGATCATTCAAAAATGGAAATGTTATAAGAATATAAAAATAATCTAATGAGAAAGTAGGATAGAAATGGATCTCATATTCTGTGGGACTGAAAAAGCTTCAAGAAAAATCTCCATGGGCATGAGTTACTTCAACGGCGTAGGTTTGGTCTCAACATTGGTACGGACGCAACAACCCTGCCACCCCTCCAAAACAAAGAGACTGTCTTTTTAATGCCGTCAACCAAATGGAATGCCCATATGGAAATGTAATATATGTACGTGTGTTGAATTTCCTAAATATATGTACATATGTAGTAAAGTCTTCAATGTGTTTAAAATATGTGTTTAAAGTATATGAAACCTGTTAGAAATTTGAACAATGTCTTTATATTATAGACATATAGTAAATAACTATATATCCATCCCAAAGCCCATCAGTATATGTTCATATTATGTAAATATAAAAGATAGACAGGTATGTTCAAATTGAATAAGAAATTATTTAGAAAAGCATATACAGTCATATAGACAATACAATACAATTTTAATGAGCATGTTGTTTTAATAAAGTTGCATTTTACTATGAGTGTTTCATATATGTTATAAACTTATATCAAGGGATGTACATATGTCATAATGATATATCATCTTCCAGGTAACACATGGTAACATGGTAAAAAATGTCCCAATATAGTGAGGTATAAAAATGTAATAGTATAGTAAGGCTTAAAAAGTCATTGCATAGTAAAACGTCACAGTATATCAAGGCATAATTAACCTAAAGTGCATATCTTTAGACTGCCGGAGGAAGCTGGAGTACCCGAAGAGAAGCCACGCTGTCACAGGGAGAACATGCAAACCTCACACAAAAAAGCCTCAGGCCTCGAACCCAGAACCTTCTCACTGTGAGGCAACAATTCTAACCATTGTAGCACCATGCTGGCCCATAAATAAATCATATTATGATAAATCATAAAAACGTCATAGTACAGTGAGGCATAAAAAGTCATGAAAAAGTCAGAGTATAATGGCCTAAGATATAGAAAGTCATACTATAGTAAGGCATAAAAATGTCAATAAACATCAAAATATGTTAAGGCATAGAAATGTTAAAAAAACAACAACATAGTATAGTAAGTCATAATAATGTTTAAAAAAAAGTCATAATAGGTTAAGGCATAAAAATGTCAAAAAAGGACACCTTACAGTAAGGCATAATAAGTCATGAAATACTCATAGTATAATAAGCTAAGGCATGGAAAATCATAATATAGTAATGCATAAAATCATCATAGTAATGTAAGGAATAAAAATGTCAACAAAAGTCATAACATATTAAGGATTAAAAGTGTCAAAATACATGATAGAAGAGCGTGTCAAGAAAATGTCACAAAAAAAAACTTCACAGTATAGTAAGGCATAATATTATCAAAAATGTCACAATATATTGAGGCATAAAAACGATAAAAAACATCAAAGTATAGTAAGGCAAAATACTGTAAAAAATGTCAAAGTATAGTAAAGCAAAATTGTCAGAAAACATCATGCTATAGTGTGGCATAAAAATGTCATAATATAATAAATCATAAAAAGTTATTGTATAATATAGCAGGAAAATGTGATATTATTGTATGTCAAATAAATGTCACAGTAAAATAAGGTCTAAAAATGTCAAAAAACGTAATAGTATATCAAGGCATAAAAACGTCATAGTATAATAAGGTATTTAAAAGGCAAAAAATGTCAAAATGTATTAAGGCATAAAAATATCCAGTATACTAAAGCATCAAATCGTAAAGAAAAACATCAGAGTATAGTAAGGCATAAAAACATCAAAAAACGTTGTAAAAAGGCATACAAATGTGATAGTATACGAAGGCATAATAATGTGAAAAAACTTGAAGCATGAAAATGTCAAAAAAACATCATAGTATGGATAGGCCCACGAATGTCAAACAAGATAATATTTGTACTAAGGCATGAAAATGTCAAAAAAGTCATAGTCTAGTAAGACATAAAAGTGTGAAAAAAATGCCCTATTATAATGAGGCATAATAATGTTGAAAAATGTCATACTATAGCAAGGCATTAAAATTTCAAAAAACATCATAATATGCAAGGCATAAAAATGTCAAAAAACGTCAAGGGATAGTAAAGCATAGGAATGTCAAAAAACATCATAGTATAGTATGGCATAAAAATGTCAAAAATGTCAGCGTATAATAAGATGTAAAAATAATTTTTTAAAAAGTCATAGTATAATATGGCATAAAAATGTCATAGCATAGTAAGGCAATAAATGTCAAAAAAAAATCATAGCATGCATGTCATAAAAATGTCAAAAAAGGTCATGGTATAAAATTGATATAGCATATTAAGGCATAAAAATGTATAAAAAACGTCATAGTATAGTATGGCAAGTAAATATCTTAGGATATTAAGGCATGAAAATGTCCAAAAACATCATAGGACAGTGAGGCATAGGAATGTCAAAAAACGTCATCGTATAGTATGGCATAAAAATGTCAAAAAACATCATGGCATAAAACTGTCAACAACATCATACTACAATAAGAGATATGAATGTCAAAAAACGTCATACTATAGTTTTGCATA
Source organism: Seriola aureovittata (assembly GCF_021018895.1). Lineage (NCBI taxonomy): Eukaryota > Metazoa > Chordata > Actinopteri > Carangiformes > Carangidae > Seriola > Seriola aureovittata. The sequence continues at coordinate 19,042,166 of NC_079364.1, forward strand.
AAAATATAAAAATAAATCATAGTATAGTATCACATAAAAATGTCAAAAAATATAAAAAAACGTAATAGTGTAGTATGGCATAAAATGTCAAAAAAACGTCATAGTATAGTAAGGAATAAAAATATCAAAAACGTCATTGTATAGTGTGGTGTAAAAATGTCAAAAAAAGTCATAGTACAGTGTGGCAAAGAAATTTAAGAAAACATCACAGTATAGTAAGGCATAAAAATATCAAAAATTCTCATAGTTAAGTATGGCGTAAAAATGTAAAAAAACATCATAGTGTAGTATCGCATAAAACGTCACAGTATAATATGGTTTAAAAAGTAAAAAATTCTCATAGTATATTATGTAGTATATGTCAAAAAAATGTTGTAGTATTTTATGGCATAAAAAAGTCAAAAAATATAATAGGATAGTATGGTGTAAAAATGTCAAAAAAACGTCATAGTATAGTATGGCGTAAAAATGTAAAAAAACGTCATAGTATAATATGGCATAAATAAATGTCAATCTAATTTTTAGTTCTTTGAATTTTGGAAGGTAGACAGAGAAAAACCGTGCAGGCACAGGGAGAACATGCCATCTTAACACAGAAAAGCCTCCATGACCGGGATTTGAACCCATAAATGTCTTTGTTTGAGGTAAGAATGCTAACCACTCTACCACCATGTTAACAGTGTACAAAGTCTTAGTGAAGGGAATGACATATAATAATCATAAAAGGGTATAAAAGTGTCATAGTATAGTATGGCAAAAAAATGTCAAAAAATGTCATAATGATGTATAGCATAGAAACGTCATAGTATAGTATGGCTTAAAATGTAAAAAATTCTCATTGTGTAGTATTGCATGAAAACGTCAAAAAACGTCATTGTATAGTGTGGCATTAAAATGTCAAAAAATATAGTATTGTATGGCATAAAAATGTCAAAAAACATCATAGTATAGTACGGCATAAAAATGTCAAAAAACGTCATAGCATAGTATGGCATAAAAATGTCAAAAAACGTCATAGTATAGTATGGCATAAAAATGTCAAAAATATCATAATATAGTGTGGCATAAAATTGTCAAAAAACGTCATAGTATAGTATGGCGTTAAAATGTCAAAAAACTTAATTTTATTTTATGGCATAAAAATGTAAAAAAACATCACAGTATTGTATGGCTTAAAATTTCAAAAATGATCATAGTATAGTATGGTGTAAAAATGTCAAAAAAACCTCATAGTGTAGTATGGCTTAAAATGTCAAAAAATATCATAATATAGTGTGGCATGAAAATGTCAAAAAACATCACAGTAAAATAAGGCATAAAAATATCAAAAAGTCTCATAGTAATGTATGGCGTAAAAATATCAAAAATGATCATAGCATAGTATGGCATAAATATATCAAAAAGACGTCATTGTATAGTATGGCTTAAAATGTCAAAAATGATCATTGTATAGTATTGCAAAAAAAAATTTAAAAAAACGTCATAGTATAGTAAGGCATAAAAATATGTAAAAAGTCATAGTGTAGTATGGCGTAAAAATGTCAAAAAAACGTCATAGTGTAGTATGGCATAAAAATATCAAAAAAGTCATAGTGTAGTATGGCGTAAAAATGTCAAAAAACGTCAAAGTGTAGTATGACATAAAAACATCATAGTATAGTGTGGTATAAAAATGTCAAAAAACATCATAGTATAGTATGGCTAAAAATGTCAAAAAATATCACAGTATAGTATCGCATAAAAACGTAAAAAAATGTCATAGTGTAGTATGGCATAAAAATGTCAAAAAATGTCATAGTATATTATGGCGTAAAAATGTCAAAAAACGTCATAGTGTAGTCTGGCATAAAAATGTCATAGTATAGTATGGCTCAAAATGTAAAGAACTCTCATAGTATAGTATGGCATAAAAATGTCAAAAAACGTCATTGTATAGTGTGGCATAAAAATGTCAAAAACAGCACGACATAGTATTGTAAGGCATAAAAATATCAAAAATTCTCATAGTATAGTATGGCGTAAAAATGTCAAAAATGATCATAGTATTATATGGTGTAAAAATGTTAAAAAACATCATAGTATAGTGAGGCATAAAAATATTTAAAAAAGTCAAAGTGTAGTATGGCGTAAAAATGTCAAAAAACGTCTAAGTGTAATATGGCATAAAAACTTCAAAAAACATCATACTGTAGTCTGGCATAAAAATGTCATAGTATAGTATGGCTCAAAATATAAAGAACTCTCATAGTATAGTATGGCATAAAAATGTCAAAAAACATCATAGTATAGTGTCGCATAAACATGTCAATAAACATCATAGTATAGTATGGCATAAAAATATCAAAAAAGTCATAGTGTAGTATGGCGTAAAAATGTCAAAAAACGTCAAAGTGTAGTATGGCATAAAAACGTCATAGTATAGTGTGGCATAAAAATGTCAAAAAATATCACAGTATGGTATCGCATAAAAACGTCAAAAAATGTCATAGTATAGTATGGCGTAAAAATGTCAAAAAACGTCATAGTATAGTATGGCATAAAAATGTCAAAAAATGTCATAGTATAGTATGGCTTTAAATGTCAAAAATTATCATAGTATAGTGTGGCATAAAAATGTCAAAATATATCATAGTACAGTATGGCTTAAAATGTCAAAAAAATCATAGTACAGTATGGCTTAAAATGTCAAAAATTGTAATAGAATAGTATGGCATAAAAACGTCAAAAGACGTCATAGTATAGTGTGGCATAAAAATGTCAAAAAACATCATAGTATAGTATGGCTAAAAATGTCAAAAAATATCATAGTATAGTATCGCATAAAAACGTAATAAAAAGTCATAGTGTAGTATGGCATAAAAATGTCAAAAAACATCATAGTATAGTATGGCGTAAAAATGTAAAAAAACGTCATAGTGTAGTCTGGCATAAAAATGTCATAGTATAGTATGGCTCAAAATGTAAAGGACTCTCATAGTATAGTATGGCATAAAAATGCCAAAAAACGTAATAGTGTAGTATGGCATAAAAACGTCAAAAAACATCATAGTATAGGATGGCTAAAAATGTCGAAAAATTTAACAATAGAATATGGCATAAAAATGTCAATCTAATTTTTAGTTCTTTGGATTGTGGAAGGTAGTATAGTATAGTATGGCATAAAAATGTCAAAAAACATCATAGTATAGTGTCGCATAAACATGTCAATAAACATCATAGTATAGTATGGCATAAAAATATCAAAAATTCTCATAGTATAGTATGGCGTAAAAATGTCAAAAATGATCATAGTATTATATGGTGTAAAAATGTTAAAAAACATCATAGTATAGTGAGGCATAAAAATATTTAAAAAAGTCAAAGTGTAGTATGGCGTAAAAATGTCAAAAAACGTCTAAGTGTAATATGGCATAAAAACTTAAAAAAACGTCATAGTGTAGTCTGGCATAAAAATGTCATAGTATAGTATGGCTCAAAATGTAAAGGACTCTCATAGTATAGTATGGCATAAAAATGCCAAAAAACGTCATAGTATAGTATCGCATAAAAACGTAAAAAAATGTCAAAAAACATCATAGTATAGGATGGCTAAAAATGTCGAAAAATTTAACAATAGAATATGGCATAAAAATGTCAATCTAATTTTTAGTTCTTTGGATTGTGGAAGGTAGTATAGTATAGTATGGCATAAAAATGTCAAAAAACGTCATTGTATAGTGTGGCATAAAAATGTCAAAAACAGCACGACATAGTATTGTAAGGCATAAAAATATCAAAAATTCTCATAGTATAGTATGGCGTAAAAATGTCAAAAATGATCATAGTATTATATGGTGTAAAAATGTTAAAAAACATCATAGTATAGTGAGGCATAAAAATATTTAAAAAAGTCAAAGTGTAGTATGGCGTAAAAATGTCAAAAAACGTCTAAGTGTAATATGGCATAAAAACTTCAAAAAACATCATACTGTAGTCTGGCATAAAAATGTCATAGTATAGTATGGCTCAAAATATAAAGAACTCTCATAGTATAGTATGGCATAAAAATGTCAAAAAACATCATAGTATAGTGTCGCATAAACATGTCAATAAACATCATAGTATAGTATGGCATAAAAATATCAAAAAAGTCATAGTGTAGTATGGCGTAAAAATGTCAAAAAACGTCAAAGTGTAGTATGGCATAAAAACGTCATAGTATAGTGTGGCATAAAAATGTCACATAGTGACATAGTGTAAAAATTGTGAAAAACATCATAGTATAGTAAGGCATAAAAATATCAAAAAAAGTCAAAGTGTAGTATGGCGTAAAAATGTCAAAAAACGTCTTAGTGTAATATGGCATAAAAACTTCAAAAAACGTCATATTATAGTGTGGCATAGACAAATGTCAAAAAACATCATACTGTAGTCTGGCATAAAAATGTCATAGTATAGTATGGCTCAAAATATAAAGAACTCTCATAGTATAGTATGGCATAAAAATGTCAAAAAAATCATAGTATAGTGTGGCATAAACATGTCAATAAACATCATAGTATAGTATGGTGTAAAAATGTCAAAAAAGGTCATAGTGTAGTCTGGCAGAAAAAATGTAAAAAAACGTCATATTATAGTATGGCGTAAAAATGTCAAAAAACATCAAAGTGTAGTATGGCATAAAAACGTCATAGTATAGTGTGGCATAAAAATGTCAAAAAACATCATAGTATAGTATGGCTAAAAATGTCAAAAAATATCACAGTATAGTATCGCATAAAAATGTCAAAAATCGTCATAGTATAGTATGGCAGAAAAATTTTAAAAAGAGTCATCGTATAGTATGGCGTAAAAATGTCAAAAAACATTATAATGTAGTATATCATAAAACGTCATAGTATAGTGTGGCATAAAAATGTAAAAAAAAATCACAGTAAAGTAAGGCATAAAAATATCAAAAAGTCTCATAGTAATGTATGGTGTAAAAATGTCCAAAATTATCATAGTATAGTATGGCATAAATATATCAAAAAAGTCATAGTGTAGTATGGCGTAAAAATGTCAAAAACATCATAGTATAGTATGGCTTTAAATGTCAAAAATTATCATAGTATAGTGTGGCATAAAAATGTCAAAATATATCATAGTACAGTATGGCTTAAAATGTCAAAAAAAATCATAGTACAGTATGGCTTAAAATGTCAAAAATTGTAATAGAATAGTATGGCATAAAAACGTCAAAAGACGTCATAGTATAGTGTGGCATAAAAATGTCAAAAAACATCATAGTATAGTATGGCTAAAAATGTCAAAAAATATCATAGTATAGTATCGCATAAAAACGTAATAAAAAGTCATAGTGTAGTATGGCATAAAAATGTCAAAAAACATCATAGTATAGTATGGCGTAAAAATGTAAAAAAACGTCATAGTGTAGTCTGGCATAAAAATGTCATAGTATAGTATGGCTCAAAATGTAAAGGACTCTCATAGTATAGTATGGCATAAAAATGCCAAAAAACGTCATAGTGTAGTATGGCATAAAAACGTCAAAAAACATCATAGTATAGTATGGCTAAAAATGTCCAAAAATTTAACAATAGAATATGGCATAAAAATGTCAATCTAATTTTTAGTTCTTTGGATTGTGGAAGGTAACCAGAGAAAACCCAGACAGGCAGAGGGAGAACATGCAATTTCAACACATAAAAGCCTCCATGGGCGGGATTTGAACCCAGAATCTTCTTTATTTGAGGTAAGAGTGCTAACCACTCTACTACAATGTCAACAAAGTACCAAGTCATAGTGAAATGTAAAACATAAAATAATCATAAAAGGGTATAAAACTGCCATAGTATAGTATGGCGGAAAAATGTCAAAAATTATCATAGTATAGTATGGCATAAAAATGTCATAAAACATCACATTATAGTAAGGCATAAAAATATAAAAAATTCTCATGGTATAGTCTGGCATAAAAATGTCAAAAAAACGTCATAGTATAGTGTGGCATAAAAATGGCAATTTTATGGCGTAATAATGTCAAAAAACATCACAGTATAGCATGGCATAAAAATGTCAAAAAACGTCATAGTATGGTATGGCATAAAAATGTCAAAAAACGTCATGGTGTAGTATAGCATGAAAACATCAAAAAACTTCATAGTATAGTGTGGCGTTATAATGTCAAAAAACATCATAGTATAGTATGGCATAAAAATATAAAAAAAGTCATAGTGTAGTATGGCGTAAAAATGTCAAAAAACATCATAGTATAGTATGGCTTAAAATGTCAAAAATTATCATAGTATAGTGTGGCATAAAAATGACAAAAAATATCATAGTATAGTATGGCTTAAAATGTCAAAAAAAAATCATAGTACAGTATGGCTTAAAACGTAAAAAATTGTCATAGTATAGTATGGCATAAAAATGTCAAAAAACTTCATAGTATAGTAAATCGTAAAAATATCAATAAAGTCATAGTATAGTATGGCGAAGAAATATTAGAAAACGTCATAGTGTAGTATGGCATGAAAACATCAAAAAACGTCATAGTATAGTAAATCGTAAAAATATCAATAAAGTCATAGTATAGTATGGCTCAAAATGTCAAAAAACGCCATAGTGTAGTATGGCATAAAAATGTCAAAAAAACGTCATAGTATAGTGTGGCATAAAAATGGCAAAAAACGTAATCGTATTTTATGGCGTAATAATGTCAAAAAACATCACAGTATAGCATGGCATAAAAATGTCAAAAAACATCATGGCATAAAACTGTCAACAACATCATACTACAATAAGAGATATGAATGTCAAAAAACGTCATACTATAGTTTTGCATAAAAATATAAAAATAAATCATAGTATAGTATCACATAAAAATGTCAAAAAATATCAAAAAACGTAATAGTGTAGTATGGCATAAAATGTCAAAAAAACGTCATAGTATAGTAAGGAATAAAAATATCAAAAACGTCATTGTATAGTGTGGTGTAAAAATGTCAAAAAAAGTCATAGTACAGTGTGGCAAAGAAATTTAAGAAAACATCACAGTATAGTAAGGCATAAAAATATCAAAAATTCTCATAGTTAAGTATGGCGTAAAAATGTAAAAAAACATCATAGTGTAGTATCGCATAAAACGTCACAGTATAATATGGTTTAAAAAGTAAAAAATTCTCATAGTATATTATGTAGTATATGTCAAAAAAATGTTGTAGTATTTTATGGCATAAAAAAGTCAAAAAATATAATAGGATAGTATGGTGTAAAAATGTCAAAAAAACGTCATAGTATAGTATGGCGTAAAAATGTAAAAAAACGTCATAGTATAATATGGCATAAATAAATGTCAATCTAATTTTTAGTTCTTTGAATTTTGGAAGGTAGACAGAGAAAAACCGTGCAGGCACAGGGAGAACATGCCATCTTAACACAGAAAAGCCTCCATGACCGGGATTTGAACCCATAAATGTCTTTGTTTGAGGTAAGAATGCTAACCACTCTACCACCATGTTAACAGTGTACAAAGTCTTAGTGAAGGGAATGACATATAATAATCATAAAAGGGTATAAAAGTGTCATAGTATAGTATGGCAAAAAAATGTCAAAAAATGTCATAGTATAGTGTGGCATAAAAATGTCATAAAACATCACAGTATAGTAAGGCATAAAAATATCAAAAATTCTCATGGTATAGTCTGGCGTAAACATGTCAAAAAACGTCATAGTATAGTATGGCGTAAAAATGTCAAAAAACGTCATAATGATGTATAGCATAGAAACGTCATAGTATAGTATGGCTTAAAATGTAAAAAATTCTCATTGTGTAGTATTGCATGAAAACGTCAAAAAACGTCATTGTATAGTGTGGCATTAAAATGTCAAAAAATATAGTATTGTATGGCATAAAAATGTCAAAAAACGTCATAGTATAGTATGGCATAAAAATGTCAAAAAACGTCATAGCATAGTATGGCATAAAAATGTCGAAAAACGTCATAGTATAGTATGGCATAAAAATGTCAAAAATATCATAATATAGTGTGGCATAAAATTGTCAAAAATGATCATAGTATAGTATGGTGTAAAAATGTCAAAAAACCTCATAGTGTAGTATGGCTTAAAATGTCAAAAAATATCATAATATAGTGTGGCATAAAAATGTCAAAAAACATCACAGTAAAATAAGGCATAAAAATATCAAAAAGTCTCATAGTAATGTATGGCGTAAAAATATCAAAAATGATCATAGCATAGTATGGCATAAATATATCAAAAAGACGTCATTGTATAGTATGGCTTAAAATGTCAAAAATGATCATTGTATAGTATTGCAAAAAAAATTTAAAAAAAACGTCATAGTATAGTAAGGCATAAAAATATGTAAAAAGTCATAGTGTAGTATGGCGTAAAAATGTCAAAAAAACGTCATAGTGTAGTATGGCATAAAAATATCAAAAAAGTCATAGTGTAGTATGGCGTAAAAATGTCAAAAAACGTAAAGTGTAGTATGGCATAAAAACATCATAGTATAGTGTGGCATAAAAATGTCAAAAAACATCATAGTATAGTATGGCTAAAAATGTCAAAAAATATCACAGTATAGTATCGCATAAAAACGTAAAAAAAATGTCATAGTGTAGTATGGCATAAAAATGTCAAAAAATGTCATAGTATATTATGGCGTAAAAATGTCAAAAAACGTCATAGTGTAGTCTGGCATAAAAATGTCATAGTATAGTATGGCTCAAAATGTAAAGAACTCTCATAGTATAGTATGGCATAAAAATGTCAAAAAACGTCATTGTATAGTGTGGCATAAAAATGTCAAAAACAGCACGACATAGTATTGTAAGGCATAAAAATATCAAAAATTCTCATAGTATAGTATGGCGTAAAAATGTCAAAAATGATCATAGTATTATATGGTGTAAAAATGTTAAAAAACATCATAGTATAGTGAGGCATAAAAATATTTAAAAAAGTCAAAGTGTAGTATGGCGTAAAAATGTCAAAAAACGTCTAAGTGTAATATGGCATAAAAACTTCAAAAAACATCATACTGTAGTCTGGCATAAAAATGTCATAGTATAGTATGGCTCAAAATATAAAGAACTCTCATAGTATAGTATGGCATAAAAATGTCAAAAAACATCATAGTATAGTGTGGCATAAACATGTCAATAAACATCATAGTATAGTATGGCATAAAAATATCAAAAAAGTCATAGTGTAGTATGGCGTAAAAATGTCAAAAAACGTCAAAGTGTAGTATGGCATAAAAACGTCATAGTATAGTGTGGCATAAAAATGACAAAAAATATCACAGTATGGTATCGCATAAAAACGTCAAAAAATGTCATAGTATAGTATGGCGTAAAAATGTCAAAAAACGTTATAGTATAGTATGGCATAAAAATGTCAAAGAACGTCATAGTATAGTATGGCATGAAAATGTCAAAAATCGTCATAGAATAGTATGGCTCAAAATGTAAAGAACTCTCATAGTGTAGTATGGCATAAAAATATCAAAAAAGTCATAGTGTAGTATGGCGTAAAAATGTCAAAAAACGTCATAGTGTAGTCTGGCATAAAAATGTCATAGTATAGTATGGCTCAAAATGTAAAGAACTCTCATAGTATAGTATGGCATATAAATGTCAAAAAACGTCATTGTATAGTGTGGCATAAAAATGTCAAAAACAGCACGACATAGTATTGTAAGGCATAAAAATATAAAAAATTCTCATACTATAGTATGGCGTAAAAATGTCAAAAATTATCATAGTATTATATGGTGTAAAAATTGTGAAAAACATCATAGTATAGTAAGGCATAAAAATATTTAAAAAAGTCAAAGTGTAGTATGGCGTAAAAATGTCAAAAAACGTCTTAGTGTAATATGGCATAAAAACTTCAAAAAACGTCATATTATAGTGTGGCATAGACAAATGTCAAAAAACATCATACTGTAGTCTGGCATAAAAATGTCATAGTATAGTATGGCTCAAAATATAAAGAACTCTCATAGTATAGTATGGCATAAAAATGTCAAAAAAATCATAGTATAGTGTGGCATAAACATGTCAATAAACATCATAGTATAGTATGGTGTAAAAATGTCAAAAAAGGTCATAGTGTAGTCTGGCAGAAAAAATGTCAAAAAACGTCATATTATAGTATGGCGTAAAAATGTCAAAAAACGTCAAAGTGTAGTATGGCATAAAAACGTCATAGTATAGTGTGGCATAAAAATGTCAAAAAACATCATAGTATAGTATGGCTAAAAATGTCAAAAAATATAACAGTATAGTATCGCATAAAAATGTCAAAAATCGTCATAGTTATAGTATGGCAGAAAAATTTTAAAAAGAGTCATCGTATAGTATGGCGTAAAAATGTCAAAAAACATTATAATGTAGTATATCATAAAACGTCATAGTATAGTGTGGCATAAAAATGTAAAAAAAAATCACAGTAAAGTAAGGCATAAAAATATCAAAAAATCTCATAGTATAGTATGGCATAAATATGTCAAAAAACGTCATAGTATAGTTTAGCGTAAAAATGTCAAAAATTGTCATAGTATAGTATGGCATAAAAATATCAAAAAAGTCATAGTATAGTATGACGTAAAAATGTCAAAAACGTCATAGTGTAGTATGGCATAAAAACGTCAAAAAACGTCATAGTATAGTGTGGCATAAAAATGTCAATAAAAATCATAGTATAGTATGGCTAAAAATGTCAAAAAAATATCACAGTATAGTATCGCATAAAAACATCATAAAAAGTCATAGTGTAGTATGGCATAAAAATGTTAAAAAACGTCGTAGTGTAGTATAGCATAAAAATGTCAAAAAACATCATAGTATAGTATTGCGCAAAAAGGTCAAAAAACGTCATAGTATTCTATGGCATAAAAATGTCAAAAAACATCATAGTATAGTATGGCGTAAAAATGTCAAAAAATTTCATAGTGTAGTCTGGCATAAAAATGTCATAGCATAGTATGGCTCAAAATTTAAAGAACTCTCATAGTATAGTATGGCATAAAAATGCAAAAAAACGTCATAGTGTAGTATGGCATAAAAACGTCAAAAAACGTCATAGTATAGTGTGGCATAAAAATGTCAAAAAACATCATAGTATAGTATGGCTAAAAATGTCCAAAAATATCACAGTGTAGTATTGTAAAAAAAGTGCCAAAAAACGTCACAGTCTAGTAAGGCATAAAAATATCAAGAAAGTCATAGTGTAGTATGGCGTAAAAATGTCAAAAAATGTCATAGTATAGTGTGGCGTAAAAATGTCAAAAAACGTCATAGTGTAGTATAGCATAAAAACGTCATAGTATAGTATAGCTTAAAATGTAAAAAATTCTCATGGTATAGTATGGCATGAAAATGTCAAAAAACGTCATAGTATAGTATGGCATAAAAAAGTCGAAAAATATCACAGTATAATAAGGCATAAAAATGTCAAAAAACGTCGTAGTGTAGTATGGCATAAAAACGTCAAAAAACATCATAATATAGTATTGCGCAAAAAGGTCAAAAAACGTCATAGTATTCTATGGCGTAAAAATGTCAAAAAACATCATAGTATAGTATGGCTTAAAATGTAAAAAATTCTCATAGTGTAGTATGGCATGAAAACGTCAAAAAACGTCACTGTATAGTCTGGTATTATAATGTCAAAACATATAGTATTGTATGGCATAAAAATGTCAAAAAACGTCATCATATAGTATGGCAGAAAAAATTTAAAAAGAGTCATCCTATAGTATGGCATAAAAATGTCAAAAAACGTCATAATGTAGTATAGCATAAAAACGTCATAGTATAGTATGGCTTAAAATGAGAAAATTCTCATAGTGTAGTCTGGCATGAAAACGTCATAAAACGTCATAGTATAGTGTGGCATAAAAATGTCAAAATCATCACAGTAAAGTAAGGCATAAAAATATCAAAAAGTCTCATAGTAATGTATGGTGTAAAAATGTCCAAAATTATCATAGTATAGTATGGCATAAATATGTCAAAAAAGTCATAGTATAGTATGGCGTAAAAATGTCAAAAACGTCATAGTATAGTATGGCATAAAAACGTCAAAAAATATCATAGTATAGTGTGGCATAAAAATGTCAATAAAAATCATAGTATAGTATGGCTAAAAATGTCAAAAATCATAGTATAGTATAGCATAAAAACGTCATAAAAAGTCATAGTATAGTATGGCGTAAAAATGTCAAAAAACGTCGTAGTGTAGTATGGCATAAAAACATCAAAAAACGTCATAGTATAGTATGGCTTAAAATGTCAAAAATTATCATAGTATAGTATTGCAAAAGAAATGTCAAAAAACGTCATAGTATAGTGTGGCATAAAAATATCAAAAAAGTCATAGTGTAGTATGGCGTAAAAATGTCAAAAACATCATAGTATAGTATGGCTTTAAATGTCAAAAATCATCATAGTATAGTATGGCATAAAAATGTCAAAATATATCATAGTATAGTATGGCTTAAAATGTCAAAAATTATCATAGTATAGTATTGGAAAAGAAATGTCAAAAAACGTCATAGTATAGTGTGGCATAAAAATATCAAAAGACGTCATAGTATAGTGTGGCATAAAAATGTCAAAAAACATCATAGTATAGTATGGCTAAAAATGTCAAAAAATATCATAGTATAGTATCGCATAAAAACGTAATAAAAAGTCATAGTGTAGTATGGCATAAAAATGTCAAAAAACATCATAGTATAGTATGGCGTAAAAATGTAAAAAAACGTCATAGTGTAGTCTGGCATAAAAATGTCATAGTATAGTATGGCTCAAAATGTAAAGGACTCTCATAGTATAGTATGGCATAAAAATGCCAAAAAACGTCATAGTGTAGTATGGCATAAAAACGTCAAAAAACATCATAGTATAGTATGGCTAAAAATGTCCAAAAATTTAACAATAGAATATGGCATAAAAATGTCAATCTAATTTTTAGTTCTTTGGATTGTGGAAGGTAACCAGAGAAAACCCAGACAGGCAGAGGGAGAACATGCAATTTCAACACATAAAAGCCTCCATGGGCGGGATTTGAACCCAGAATCTTCTTTATTTGAGGTAAGAGTGCTAACCACTCTACTACAATGTCAACAAAGTACCAAGTCATAGTGAAATGTAAAACATAAAATAATCATAAAAGGGTATAAAACTGCCATAGTATAGTATGGCGGAAAAATGTCAAATATTATCATAGTATAGTATGGCATAAAAATGTCATAAAACATCACAGTATAGTAAGGCATAAAAATATAAAAAATTCTCATGGTATAGTCTGGCATAAAAATGTCAAAAAACGTCATAGTATAGTGTGGCATAAAAATGGCAATTTTATGGCGTAATAATGTCAAAAAACATCACAGTATAGCATGGCATAAAAATGTCAAAAAACGTCATAGTATGGTATGGCATAAAAATGTCAAAAAACGTCATGGTGTAGTATAGCATGAAAACATCAAAAAACTTCATATTATAGTGTGGCGTTATAATGTCAAAAAACATCATAGTATAGTATGGCATAAAAATATAAAAAAAGTCATAGTGTAGTATGGCGTAAAAATGTCAAAAAACATCATAGTATAGTATGGCTTAAAATGTCAAAAATTATCATAGTATAGTGTGGCATAAAAATGTCAAAAAATATCATAGTATAGTATGGCTTAAAACGTAAAAAATTGTCATAGTATAGTATGGCATAAAAATGTCAAAAAACTTCATAGTATAGTAAATCGTAAAAATATCAATAAAGTCATAGTATAGTATGGCGAAGAAATATTGGAAAACGTCATAGTGTAGTATGGCATGAAAACATCAAAAAACGTCATAGTATAGTAAATCGTAAAAATATCAATAAAGTCATAGTATAGTATGGCGAAGAAATATCAGAAAACATCATAGTGTAGTATGGCATGAAAACATCAAAAAACGTCATAGTATAGTTTGGCATAAAAATGTCAAAAAACATCATAGTATAGTATGGCTAAAAACGTCAAAATATCACAGTATAGTATTGCAAAAAAATGTCAAAAATTCTCACAGTATAGTATGGCGTAAAAATGTCAAAAATTATCATAGTATTATATGGCGTAAAAATGTCAAAAAACATCATAGTATAGTATGGCATAAAAAAGTCGAAAAATATCATAGTATAGTATGGCGTCAAAATGTCAAAGAACGTCTTAGTATAGTATGGCATAAAATTCTCAAAAAATTTAACAGTAGAATATGGCATAAAAATGTCAATCTAATTTTTAGTTCTTTGGATTGTGGAAGGTAACCAGAGAAAGCCCAGACAGGCAGAGGGAGAACATCCAATTTCAACACAGAAAAGCCTCCATGGGCGGGATTTGAACCCAGAATCTTCTTTATTCAAGGTAAGAGTGCTAACCACTCTACTACAATGTCAACAAAGTACCAAGTCATAGTGAAGTGTAAAACATAAAATAATCATAAAAGGGTATAAAAGTGCCATAGTATAGTAAGGCATAAAAATGTCAAAAAACGTCATAGTGTAGTCTGGCATAAAAATGTCATAGTATGGTATGGCTCAAAATGTAAAGAACTCTCATAATATAGTATGGCATAAAAATGTCAAAAAACGTCATAGTATAGTGTGGCATAAAAATGTCAAAAAACGTCATAGTGTAGTCTGGCATAAAAATGTCATAGTATGGTATGGCTCAAAATGTAAAGAACTCTCATAATATAGTATGGCATAAAAATGTCAAAAAACGTCATAGTATAGTGTGGCATAAAAATGTCAAAAAACGTAATCGTATTTTATGGCATAAAAATGTCAAAAAACATCATAGTATAGTATGGCTAAAAACGTCAAAATATCACAGTATAGTATTGCAAAAAAATGTCAAAAATTCTCACAGTATAGTATGGCGTAAAAATGTCCAAAAATATCATAGTGTAGTATGGCGTAATAATGTCAAAAAACATCATAGTATAGTAAGCCATAAAAATATCAAAAAAAGTCATAGTGTAGTATTGCGTAAAAATGTCAAAAAACGTCATAGTATAATATGGCATAAAGACTTCCAAAAACGTCATAGTATAGTGTGGCATAAAAATGTAAAAAAATATCATAGTAAAGTATGGCAAAAAAATGTAAAAAAATATCATAGTAAAGTATGGCAAAAAAATGTAAAAAAACGTCATAGTATAGTATGGCTTTAAATGTCAAAAATTATCATAGTATAGTATGGCATAAAAATGTCAAAATATATCATAGTATAGTATGGCTTAAAATGTCAAAAAAAATCATAGTACAGTATGGCTTAAAATGTCAAAAATTGTAATAGAATAGTATGGCATAAAAACGTCAAAAGACGTCATAGTATAGTGTGGCATAAAAATGTCAAAAAACATCATAGTATAGTATGGCTAAAAATGTCAAAAAATATCATAGTATAGTATCGCATAAAAACGTAATAAAAAGTCATAGTGTAGTATGGCATAAAAATGTCAAAAAACATCATAGTATAGTATGGCGTAAAAATGTAAAAAAACGTCATAGTGTAGTCTGGCATAAAAATGTCATAGTATAGTATGGCTCAAAATGTAAAGGACTCTCATAGTATAGTATGGCATAAAAATGCCAAAAAACGTCATAGTGTAGTATGGCATAAAAACGTCAAAAAACATCATAGTATAGTATGGCTAAAAATGTCCAAAAATTTAACAATAGAATATGGCATAAAAATGTCAATCTAATTTTTAGTTCTTTGGATTGTGGAAGGTAACCAGAGAAAACCCAGACAGGCAGAGGGAGAACATGCAATTTCAACACATAAAAGCCTCCATGGGCGGGATTTGAACCCAGAATCTTCTTTATTTGAGGTAAGAGTGCTAACCACTCTACTACAATGTCAACAAAGTACCAAGTCATAGTGAAATGTAAAACATAAAATAATCATAAAAGGGTATAAAACTGCCATAGTATAGTATGGCGGAAAAATGTCAAATATTATCATAGTATAGTATGGCATAAAAATGTCATAAAACATCACAGTATAGTAAGGCATAAAAATATAAAAAATTCTCATGGTATAGTCTGGCATAAAAATGTCAAAAAAACGTCATAGTATAGTGTGGCATAAAAATGGCAATTTTATGGCGTAATAATGTCAAAAAACATCACAGTATAGCATGGCATAAAAATGTCAAAAAACGTCATAGTATGGTATGGCATAAAAATGTCAAAAAACGTCATAGTATGGTATGGCATAAAAATGTCAAAAAACGTCATGGTGTAGTATAGCATGAAAACATCAAAAAACTTCATAGTATAGTGTGGCGTTATAATGTCAAAAAACATCATAGTATAGTATGGCATAAAAATATAAAAAAAGTCATAGTGTAGTATGGCGTAAAAATGTCAAAAAACATCATATTATAGTGTGGCATAAAAATGTCAAAAAATATCATAGTATAGTATGGCTTAAAACGTAAAAAATTGTCATAGTATAGTATGGCATAAAAATGTCAAAAAACTTCATAGTATAGTAAATCGTAAAAATATCAATAAAGTCATAGTATAGTATGGCGAAGAAATATTGGAAAACGTCATAGTGTAGTATGGCATGAAAACATCAAAAAACGTCATAGTATAGTAAATCGTAAAAATATCAATAAAGTCATAGTATAGTATGGCGAAGAAATATCAGAAAACATCATAGTGTAGTATGGCATGAAAACATCAAAAAACGTCATAGTATAGTTTGGCATAAAAATGTCAAAAAACATCATAGTATAGTATGGCTAAAAACGTCAAAATATCACAGTATAGTATTGCAAAAAAATGTCAAAAATTCTCACAGTATAGTATGGCGTAAAAATGTCAAAAATTATCATAGTATTATATGGCGTAAAAATGTCAAAAAACATCATAGTATAGTATGGCATAAAAAAGTCGAAAAATATCATAGTATAGTATGGCGTCAAAATGTCAAAGAACGTCTTAGTATAGTATGGCATAAAATTCTCAAAAAATTTAACAGTAGAATATGGCATAAAAATGTCAATCTAATTTTTAGTTCTTTGGATTGTGGAAGGTAACCAGAGAAAGCCCAGACAGGCAGAGGGAGAACATCCAATTTCAACACAGAAAAGCCTCCATGGGCGGGATTTGAACCCAGAATCTTCTTTATTCAAGGTAAGAGTGCTAACCACTCTACTACAATGTCAACAAAGTACCAAGTCATAGTGAAGTGTAAAACATAAAATAATCATAAAAGGGTATAAAAGTGCCATAGTATAGTAAGGCATAAAAATGTAAAAAAACGTCATAGTGTAGTCTGGCATAAAAATGTCATAGTATGGTATGGCTCAAAATGTAAAGAACTCTCATAATATAGTATGGCATAAAAATGTCAAAAAAACGTCATAGTATAGTGTGGCATAAAAATGTCAAAAAACGTAATCGTATTTTATGGCATAAAAATGTCAAAAAACATCATAGTATAGTATGGCTAAAAACGTCAAAATATCACAGTATAGTATTGCAAAAAAATGTCAAAAATTCTCACAGTATAGTATGGCGTAAAAATGTCCAAAAATATCATAGTGTAGTATGGCGTAATAATGTCAAAAAACATCATAGTATAGTAAGCCATAAAAATATCAAAAAAAGTCATAGTGTAGTATTGCGTAAAAATGTCAAAAAACGTCATAGTATAATATGGCATAAAGACTTCCAAAAACGTCATAGTATAGTGTGGCATAAAAATGTAAAAAAATATCATAGTAAAGTATGGCAAAAAAATGTAAAAAAACGTCTTAGTATAGTATGGCATAAAATTCTCAAAAAATTTAACAGTAGAATATGGCATAAAAATGTCAATCTAATTTTTAGTTCTTTGGATTGTGGAAGGTAACCAGAGAAAGCCCAGACAGGCAGAGGGAGAACATCCAATTTCAACACAGAAAAGCCTCCATGGGCGGGATTTGAACCCAGAATCTTCTTTATTCAAGGTAAGAGTGCTAACCACTCTACTACAATGTCAACAAAGTACCAAGTCATAGTGAAGTGTAAAACATAAAATAATCATAAAAGGGTATAAAAGTGCCATAGTATAGTAAGGCATAAAAATGTCAAAAAACGTCATAGTGTAGTCTGGCATAAAAATGTCATAGTATGGTATGGCTCAAAATGTAAAGAACTCTCATAATATAGTATGGCATAAAAATGTCAAAAAAACGTCATAGTATAGTGTGGCATAAAAATGTCAAAAAACGTAATCGTATTTTATGGCATAAAAATGTCAAAAAACATCATAGTATAGTATGGCTAAAAACGTCAAAATATCACAGTATAGTATTGCAAAAAAATGTCAAAAATTCTCACAGTATAGTATGGCGTAAAAATGTCCAAAAATATCATAGTGTAGTATGGCGTAATAATGTCAAAAAACATCATAGTATAGTAAGCCATAAAAATATCAAAAAAAGTCATAGTGTAGTATTGCGTAAAAATGTCAAAAAACGTCATAGTATAATATGGCATAAAGACTTCCAAAAACGTCATAGTATAGTGTGGCATAAAAATGTAAAAAAATATCATAGTAAAGTATGGCAAAAAAATGTAAAAAAACGTCATAGTATAGTATGGCGTAAAAATCTCAAAAAATGTAACAGTGGCATAAAAATGTCAATCTAATTTTTAGTTCTTTGGATTGTGGAAGGTAGCCAGAGAAAACCCAGGTGGGCAGAGGGAGAACATCCAATCTCAACACAGAAAAGCCTAAAAGGGTATAAAAGTGTCAAAAGACATCATAGTATAGTATGCCTTAAAATGTCCAAAATTATCATAGTATAATATGGCATAAAAATATCAAAAAAACATCATAGTATAATAAAGGTTAAAATGTCAAAAAACTTCATTATATAGCAAGGCATCAAAATTTCATAGCATAGTAAGGCATAAAAAAGTCAAAAAAACGTAATAGTAGAGCAAGTGATAAAAATGTTAAAAAAAAACATCATAGTATAGTATGGCATGAAAACGTCATAGTATAGTAAGGCAATAAAATGTCAAAAAAAATCATAGTATAATAAGGGTTAAAATGTCAAAAAACTTCGAATTCGATCTCACTACCTTCTCAGAGTTCTAACCACTGTACCACCATATTAACCCATCACAAAGCCATAGTAAAGTAAACCATAAAAACATCATACTATAATTGGGAATGAAGATGTTTCAGTATAGTAGGGCATAAAAATGTCATAGTATAGCACGTTTCAGGGGCGTTACACATTTTCTGCTTTGCTTCAACTTGGACAAGAGAGTAATTTTCAATGGAATTGTTTAGTCCTAGAGTTTATCTATATATTCGCACACCCTTCTTCCACCATGACTATTTAACATTAAATGAAACAACATATAAACATATTGGCACTAATAATGACAGACATGAATAACACAAGTGTGGATTTCATATTACATCCTTGAAAACCTGACATTAATCATAATCATAATCAAGTGGTTAACTGTTTGAACAACATAAACATTTCCTAAAGCTAGTCTATAAATGTGGATTACACAGCAGTTCTTTGACTATAATAGTAATAATAAAGACATTCTGGATGTCATATAATGTGTGTTACCTTGTGTGAAGGATGCTGACAATATGGTCACATGAAAGACATTGCCTTAAAGTGTACATGTTACATCTCAACCATTCTTTAGGATAGAGATCTGGGGATTGACTTATTAAATAGAAGCATAATATGAGTTAACAGAACAGTTAGATATTTAATTTTATATTCTTCCTCAGATCTATGTCTGTGAAGAGTGTTCTGCTGGTCACTACTCAGGATTGGAATGTGGGTTGTTTATGACTCAGTTATCTAAGAGGTACACAGGAAGGGAGGTTAGTGTGTGTGTGTGTGTGTGTGTGTGTGTGTGTGTGTGTGTGTGTGTGTGTGTGTGTGTGTACATGCACGGCAAGGAGAGGCCAGGATTCACACCTTATTGATATTCATTCCTCTTGGAATGAAACCAACAAATATCAATAGACAGAGTCTCATTGTTACAAACTGGAGATTTTGCCTATGCTCTCCAGTTTGTCTGGTGTCCATTCGTTGATCCTCTGACCCTTTGACCCATGGTCTGGTTGTGCATCCCTTTGCCATGCTAAAAGCATGGTCTGTTAGTAAGAGAAGGGTCCTTTGTCTCTGTTTACTATCAATTTGATAGTTTGATGGTGGGAAGAGTAACAAAGTGTCAATTTTGGATCCATAACTATGCATGTCCTTAACATGAAATTCTTTAATGGCTTGTGACTGATGCCAGGTCAGGTATGTCTGCTACATAAGGCATAAAAAAGTAATTGTATAGTGAGGCATAAAATGTCATAATATAGGAAGGCATGACAAGTCATAGTATAGTAAGTCACAAAAACGTCTTGCTATAGTAAGCAATAAAAAAACGCCTTAGTATAATAAGGCATAAAGACATCATAGTATAGTAAGGCATAAAAAAAGTCATAATATAGTAAGGCATAAAAACGTCATAGTATAGTAAATGCATAAAAAAGTCAGTTAGACTTGCCAATTAATCTAATGTGCATGACTTTGGACTGCAGGAGAAAGCCAGATTACCTGGAGAGAACCCCTGGGAGGGAAAACTTGCAAATTCCACACAGAAAGGCCCAAGACCCAGGGTTCTAACCCTGAGCCTTCTTACTGGGAGGCGACGGTTCTCACCACAGCACCACTGTGGGGCCCCATAAATAAATCATTGTATATTAAGGATTAAAAACATCATAGTATAGAAAGGCATGAAAACATCATAGTATCCATGGTCACGTTTTCATGAGATTTTTCGACAGAAATTAAACTGATATATCCGCCATTTTATATTCACCCTTGCTAGCAACCTGAATGCTAGCCCACAGAAGACAGAAGCCAGGGTTAGTTTTCCAGTTAATGCTAGGTAATATCATTAAATAACATCAGTTGAACTTGTTCTGGTGACGTTAGATACCACTGTGATATGCTCACAAGATGTGAGCCTTTAGATAGCCCCCACCCTTTCAGTTGATCAAATTGATTGATTTGGACAAAGATTTGTCTCATGTCAGTGGCTATAACGTTTAATTGCATTATTACTAGTTCTACAAATGTTAGATAATTTTCTGTAATGCACAGGTAGTTGTATAACACACAAACAATGTGTCAATAATGTCATATATGATTAAAAACACTTGCACTCTTTTCATTGTCATTTCTGTCCTTTTGCTTTATTTGTAAAACTTTGGCATTCTAGCCAATAATTTCAATGATTGGCCAGGTATAGACAGTATGTACACTCTGAGCAATGGATGCACAACACAGTATAATATGTACAGTCTCAATATATCTGCAAACACAATATATACAGCATTACTGCTTGCCATTACTTGTATATATATATATATATATATATATATATATATATATATATATATATATATATATATATATATATGTGTGTGTGTGTGTGTGTGTGTGTGTGTGTGTGTGTGTGTGTACACACATATATATATATAAATATATATATATATATATGTATGTACACACACACACAATCTATCCTCTTTACTGGTGGCTTTGCATGACAGTATGTACAATCTAAATTAGTAAACAATACAGTTTTTACAGCTTCACCTCAAACTTATGGTTGTACAACACAATGGCAACAGGCTTATCTGTATAGTCATAGTTGCATCAGTCCCAGCTCCACCTCTTACAGTTGTGCAGTGCAATACAATGCATAACAGTTTGTGTATCAGCAAAAAGAATATGTACAGAATTACTGTATTGTTGCTACAGTGCTTATTGGTTACACATCACAATATATTTTGTTTTACGTCTGACCAGTAAGTATGTGTATTAATTGTGGAGCATCATAATGTACATTCCTACTGGTAAACTGTACAACACAAAGTGTGCTACTCATATCTGCAAAACCCGCTGTTCAGTCTTACCTCGTATTTGTGATTGTACAACTTCTTAGATACAATCAGGGCAGCAGCAATAGACAGTATATACAAACTTCTGACACAGTGGTTCTCAAATGTTTTGGCTTTCAGACACTTAGAACAAACAGGAGCCTACCGGCAGCTGCCAAACACACCCTGAGCACACACACACACACACACAGATGGATGAATAATCTCACTGAATGCTGATTCAATAATACAAAGTAGTACAGGCTGAAGTGTTTTGCTGTGAGTGTGACATTTACGAGCAAGCCCTCCAGTAACGCTTTGAATATGTTATGAAAAAAACATGACAAACTACGTTCTACAGAAATACCTGCAAACCTAACCGTTTCATCTAATATGGGAAGTGCAGTAGTGACACATGGAAGACAACAATACATACAGTAAAATGATTAAGCATATTATGAACAATAAGACTTAAATGGCATTGTTAATTTAAGAAATCATTTCCTTAGTTTGGTAGGATATTTACATATTTAACATGCATCAGAAGATTGATTGGACAAAGAACATTATAATCTAAGTGTCACTGCCTCATTCAAATATATTTTAGAGTCATGACTGTGGAAGACGGTATTAATGTGTGCCTTTCCATGAACTGTTGACATACATGTGTGTGCTAAATATGAAAACTAAAGCAAACTGAGTACTTGGCATGTCGTTTGTGGCACAGAATCCTGCTTTTTTTCAGTGACCAGACTAATTTCTTCCACTTTCAGCTGCAGGATCTTCTCTAGATATAGACCAAGGCAGGTAACAGTGTAACTGGGTATATTGCACTACAGCTCCAACATGTATGAACAAAAAGAAGTAAATGTCCATGTGTTTGCTTTGAATATCAGCTACAAATCCGTCTGATTCCTGGCAATTTAACAGCCATGATCAGACTATGGAGATATGTCTGGAAGGCAGGGTCAAAATTAAAGCTTGAAAGTCCAACTGCGGGTTACCCAAAGTTTTGATCAGTTACGAAGTCGAGCTCTCTGTGCAGGTGCATGTGATTGGATGTTTGATCACACAGTATCATAAATTGAAAAATGTAATTTTAAAGATTTCAAATTTACATTTTAAATTAGGTGAACTAAAGTGAACTGAACCAAATGTTGATCAGGGTTAGTGAACTGCTTCATTATTTTCGGGCTCACTAACTTAGGGGTGAGATTTATTTAGACACACCCTGCCTCTGTCCTTTTTGGGAGTAATTTTACTCTTGAATATCAGTAGATCTCCTGGTTTATTTGATCTAATACATTCAGTTTATAGGCCTACAAGCACTTTGTAACAAGGTTTGTGCTTTTCAAAATGAGAGTACATTTTTAATAATACAGGCCTATGGTTAATTTCTTTTGAGTTTCAGTGACATTGTTGAGGCTACTCCTTCTCTTTAGGGTCTGAATTAACTTTTGGACTCCCCAGTTTCTTCATCCCTCTCCGCTGAGCCAGGCTGGAGGACTGAACAGGCTCCAGGACAGGGGTGGGAGCACACCGTCTCAGAGCAGAGTAGGTGGCAGACAGTGCCCCCTGATGGATAAGAAAAAAAAAGACAGGCAACATAATGTCATTGATACTGCTCTAAACCGTCCACCAACTCAATAAGTGGCAGACATCTCCACCTGATGGACACTCAGAGAAACACATTACAGTACACAATACACTCACAATACATTTAACTGATGCTAACGTAAACTCTGCCTTGAACTAGTTATATTTGTGGGTTGCAGACTTCTCAAAAATAATTGCATATTACAAACTCTTAACAATCAGTGCATTTAAAACAATATGGGTTTTAGATACAAACATTAGATAACAGGTATAGGTTTTAAATGTACAATCAATCACAAAGCTCAGTCTCTGCTTTCAAGGTTTAAATTTGTTTATTGTAAAAATATAGAAGTTTTTTAACTACATGTACAAACAACTTTCAGAAAGCCGTAGTCTCTCTGCTCAAGTAGAAATTTTCAAAGCTTGTGAGGTTAAGTGACTATCTGCAGTTTTAAAGGTAGAATTGCTGGTTTGTGTTTCTTAATAAATAATATTTTCAGTCCCAAAAATTCAGATTTATACAGCTTGTCTCTATAGTTATGTGCACCCATAATTACACACAAACACACACACACACACACACACACACACACACACACACACACACACAGACACACACACACACACACAGACAAACACACACACACACACACACACACACACACACAGACACACACACACACACACACAGACAAACACACACACACACACGTATACACACACAGAGGGTCTGACCTTGACAGTGAGTGCATCTTGTCTAGTGAGAGCTCTGTCAGAGAGCTGGTCTCTCTCTACAATCCAGGGATGACGAAGAACCTGAAAAGCATCACAGTGATGATGATTTCCTAATATATTGTTTCGACAAGTAATCCTAACCTCAACAGTGATATATAGTACAAGCAATACAACATGGATAACATATAGTATATACCGTAAAGCCTTAGAGAACATGTTTACATATGGGATCAAGCAAATGGTATAATGTACAGTAGGTGTCAAATTATTTCCGCTACTCGTTATTGTCTCTGCACAAAGGAATAATAATTTGTTGTGTAAATAAAAATAGTACCAAGGGGGGACATAAATGCTAATAAGGCTTACTAACTCATATTACAGACTAATAGTACCTGGGGAGCAGTCAGGCGCTGGTGAGGGTCCACGTGGAGCATCTTAACCACAATGTCCTGTCAAACACATTCAGACACACACAGGTGATATTAGTACATTTAGACAGTAACAGTACTATGAAATCAGCAACAGAACCATTTTATATGCATCTCTGGAATAAAATATTAAAATGTAACCTTGGCAGCATCTGACACCAGGTCCCAGTTTCCTCCTGTGATAATGAATTTTCCGCTGCCGATTTGAGCCAGAATTTCCTCTGCTGTGTCTTCAGGACTGCTGGCAAAGGGGCTGAAACTGGCCAATAGGAAAGAATAAATTAGGAGTGCAATTCGAAGGCGTGTGTGAATTACTACAATAGAGAATGAGTCAGGCCCTGGATAGAAATCTACAACTCTGAAATCTATAACTGATGCGAAATACGCTTCGTGAATTAAAACCTCTGACTTATAAAATCCCACTGGAAAGAAGAAGAAAAAAAAAAACAGCCTCTTCAGGGAGTTCATTTAGGACACACCCTGTTTAGAGCAGCAGGGGGAGCGTTTACAGAATATAGCGACATTACATACTGTTTACAAATTTACACTAAAACACTCAACTGTACTGCAACAGTCTGTCGATGTTGGTAGCTTTCAATGCTTTTAAAGTTTTAACTGACCCAGCTATCATGGTATAAAGCAGGATCCCCAGGCTCCAGATGTCACAGGCTGCATCATAACCCTGCTTCCTCAGAACCTGCACACACACAAACACACACACAAACACACATGCAGCCAGTAGTCATTTCAAAAGTGCATGGTGAGATTAGTTTCTGTGATTAATCATTTTAAAATGTATGCTTGATGGCTGTTTCAAAATTTGTGTAAGTGATGTTGAGATATTAGAGACTCAGTGAGATGACATACCTCAGGAGCCATGAAGGTAGCTGTGTAACAGGGCGTCATCAACAAGCCATTTTCAGCTCTGAGCTGTTTGGCAAATCCAAAATCACAAATCCTGATGCATTCTGGGCGTCCGCTGTCATCAGAATAGCGAATGTTACTGGGCTTCAGGTCTCGATGTACAACCTGAAAAGCGGAAAGACACACACAGACAAAAATGTACACATGATTAGCAAGGTAATGTATGATTACTTTCACAGAATAGCATAACCTTTACTAAAAGAAATGGGCTTGTTTTCAACTATCCCAGAGTTTCAACTCTTTCTCTTTTTGCAAAAGGGACACACATCTGATTACACCGGTTGCTCAAACTACTACTGAATCTTCAAAACAACACACAGACACACAGTGTTTTGCAATAAGTAAACATTCAAGTATAACAATGTCAATAAGTTCTTTTTGCTTTCTTTCTTACCCCGAGTGAGTGTAAATATTCCACAGTCTTGGCCAGTGTGCAGATGATGTCTGATGCATCTCTCTCCGTAAAGTTTGGCACCGTCAGAGCTCTGTCCAGCAGCTCGTTTCCTCTCAGTAAATCCTGAACCAGGAACACACACTGGCCGTCGTCGAACACCTACAGGTACAAATGCACACACAGGAATGAGACAGACACAAAAATGGTGTATTTATAACTGTTACGATGCTGAAGGGAAATTCAGATTCTAGCAGACAAGTTTTGCCTTGGTCTGCTGCCACGGTGTAGTAAACCAACATCTACAGTTTCTCATTGTGTTTTCATTTTAACATGACAACACAGAGTTGTGTTATGTGAGGGGTGTGTTACACTTACATCCTTCAGGGTAATAATATTTGGATGCTGTCCATATCTCAACAGAATCTCAATCTCTTCTGATGGATCTTTCCTCGCTCTCTCAATAATCTGACAAAAACAAAGAAACATAAGACGCAGAATAATAAATTCTAAATCTCTAAATAAACATGGTCAGTGTACACAAAATATGTTGTTTTGGTGGTTTATTTATTTATTTAATAATCAAAGGTCTTCCCATAATGCAACACTCATCCAGCATATGCAGAGTTAATAGTCATTGTGTGATTACACATTTTGTTAGTGGGAGGTGTGTTTTATGTTAAACTTTAATGCCTTGTACATGTGATCTTTGTTGCCCATTGTGAAAACCATGTATCTCCAAATAGTCAACTTTTCATGAGCATGAGATGAACTGAAGGTATGTGGTTTTCACCGGACAGTGATGTATGCTAACAATATTATAGAATATTACTGTTGAGTTATTGTCCACTATAAGATGCTCTCCCTTGCACCAAAGCAGTGCATTCATTTTTCTACTACAACACTGACCCGATGCGTAAAGCTTAGAGAACATCTGTAAACTTTGTACAGGGTTTAGTGTTCACTACCTTCACTGAATACTCCACAGCAGTAACTCTGTGCAGACATCTTCTACAGACAGAAGTCGCAGTCTGTCCGACTTCTTCCTTCAGCTCATAAACATCAATGAAGGCCACATCACCACGGAGATGCTACAGGGCACACAAATAATCAGATACACACACACACTCATAACATTTCTAACCTTAACTGTATATTTCATGTATATGTCAGAATCATATATTAGAGTAAGTGCTTTGTTCAGTCGGTCGCTGTAGAAACACAGTAGGTGACAGTGATTCACGAGGGTGACGTTTAGAAAGGTCAGCATCATTAAATCTCTTATATCTCTTCATTATTTATATTATATTTATGTTGTCATAAAACAGTGATTTATTTTCATACTGTAATTAATTTGTTGTCTAATAAGCATGTATGTGTGAGTGTGTGTCATCATTTAGCTGTAGAATCAGGACATGAGCTGTTTTCTTAAAGATGTTTTACCTGTGCTATGGGGTTGATGTTGTTCACCTCCTGACGAGAAGGCGCTACCGTAGCAACACTGGGCTCCTGGTTTTGATTACTTGCAACGAAGCTGAAACCACGAAACAACTGGTGTGTGTTTGCACTGGGAGGGATGCCTGGAGAATCTGGATATGCAAAGTCACAAAGATACAAACATTAACACAACTGTTTTCTGTGATTTCTAATGTATGCACGTACAATTCTTTGTTAATATGTACAATATGCCGGTATGTGCATGTGTGTATGTTTTACTTACCAGTTGGTGTTCTGGATGTGAACTCAGGGTCGAAATGAAAAGTGTCTTCAGGTCTTCCAACAGTTGGTTTAAAAGGAGGCCTCACTTCTTTCCTGTACAACTTCTGCAGAGAACAACAGTTGGTGCAAATTTACAAGACAACATAATGAAAAAGTTGTGGTTCTAGTAGTATTTGATGAAAAGAGTATATGAAAAGATATATACAGTATATATATGGCTCTCTTACAATTAAGTTTTTGTTTTTCATGTCACTGTAAATATGGTAAACAGTCTGAGCTTAACATTTAAGGAGGAGGTTGAAGAATAGAGCAAATTAGAATAGAGAAAATTAAAATAAAGACCGTGAATATCCAAACAGGACTGGAAACTAATGTTTGGCCTGTTTGCATAATGAAAAGCTGTCCTTTTATAGACATATATTATGTAATGTAATGTGATGCCAGGTGAAAACTGTCTTATACCCATCATATAACAGTATGCACATCATTTATTTATTAATGTAAGTGCATTACTAAGTCTGGCCTGCAGGTGTCACCTTTGCAATGTTAGTTGTTAACACACTGAATAACTGTAACAGTAGCCGCCAGCATTGGAAAAAAAAAGATAGTTGAAGCTTTATTCATGGTGAGACTGTTAACACTAACGCTCACTCTCATTTGCTATTTGATTTGCAGTTCGCATTCACTGCGATGCACAGCTGCTGAGAGGGTGGGGCTGCTTGTCAGCTGTATGAGAGAAATTCCTCAAAGATCAAACCATTAATGAAAGATTAGAGTATCACAGAGGTAAAAGTCACACAAGATACTGATGAACATGATGATGATGATGATGATGATGTACAGACGGATCATCTGCCTGATGCAGCACAGTGGTTTAATTAGCATAGTGAGGAGGAGAACGTAAGCCTCTTACTGATAGCTTGTCACATCAAGCCAGAAACGCCATCTGTAAATAGGAAAATGTTGTGTTTGGCTGAAAGCGAGTAGGTAGTAATGCAGTGAGGAGTAGAGTGAGAGCCGGTGGTGAGGGCAGAGATTAGTGAGCATGTAAAGCAGATAATAGTGGATTTTGTTAGAAATGAGAGCGACACTACTCACAGCAGCGGATAAACAAGAACCACAAACCTTCTGAACATCTCTGATTAAAATTTTTAAAAAAAGAATGGAACTCATGTTTGTGTGACCATGAGAGCTTAAAAATATTTTGTTGCTCAGTATAGATATACAGTATGTAGGGGGCATGGTTACAATCAATAAAACACTATCTGGAGTTTCTGGCTATCAAAACTGGTTTTATAGAGAACATTCTCTGTAAGTTGGGCAAAGTCTTGATTATGTGTAGATCTACGTTTGTTAAAGCTGCAAATGACGGGCTGGCGCTTCCTCACTCCTTTCACTCCTCAGAACAATTTAATTACCATCTTCTCCTACTGAATCTTCTTTTGTCTTTGTTGACAAAACGATGTTTTCTAAGTCCAGTCCACAAATTGTGTGGTGCAGGAGAGGTTTATTCGTTACACACTCACACCTCTTGTCTGTACAGTACATACAGTATGTATGATGTACTTCTTGAAAACAATGTCTGTTATTAAGATAATGATTGTTAATAAAACCCTAAAAGTATCCTGTACAGGATATACAGTAGTTACATAAGTGCTTTGCTTTTCAGCAATGTAAAATTGCTGAGTTGCTTTTAACTGCTCTTGTTAGGGCTATGCAGAAGATGGCTTCTGCAGCATGAATGTTACTCACCCGAGGGGCTGCAAGAACAGCTTTCAAGTTTGCCAGAAACAAATGGAGTTTCAGAGCATGATTCACTGATGTTTAACAGGAAGCTTTGGGCAACAGTGCTTATAGTTGAAAGAATGGTCCCTTTTTTTAAACTGAGCACGTCCAAGGAGTGAATGTCAAGTTTAGATTATGATAGCACAGGTAATGTTTGAAGCCAGAACATTTGCGCATGAGTGAACTTTCCGTGAGAAAGGCTAAGAGGATTAGTTACAATGAAGTTGGGTGAGACCTGCAGGAAGGGAAGTTTTGCCACTAAGCAAAATCTCATACAAAGGATGTTTAATGTTTCATGATTGAGGGCACATCTTGAGGAAGTGGATGAACAGCTGCAGGGTTTTCATGACATGACACAACAACTAGTCACCACAATGTGATTCAAATGTGTGAGGAAGCAGGGTGCAGTTGTTGGTAAGAGGACAGGTTATTTACTTCCACAACTGCTTGCATGTGATACACGTCCAGACCTGTTCTCACTGTCTCTAATAGTGTTAACAAGCCAACTCTGTTTCATTTCTGGGAAAATCGAGAAACACTTTTTCCACTACGCTACATACAGCATGTGTATAATGCTAATGAGTATTCAAGTTCACACTATCATTGTAAAAGAATGATAAAAAACAATATAGCTTAAAACTATGTAGCATGCAGAATATTCTTCATAAATTGTACTTACATTCCAGTCTATCGATGCAAAGAAGCGATGCCTTTTTATTTCTTCCACTCCATCTTGTCCTGCACCTATCAGTCGCACAGATAGAGACAGATTGAGAGATGGTGTCATTTTTCACATCTATTCAGCAAAAACATTACCTAAAAACTAAATCAAACAAACAGGGAGCGTGAATACAGTGAGTGAGTTTTTATTTCTAATGGACCACCATGGCTGCTTGGACATGTGGTATCGCCTAACATTATTCGCATACTACAGGAAGACTGTGACAGCTGTGAAGGTCATGCCGTGGCTTCAGTATTGCTATTGTTTCAGTGACATAACATAGCCGCTCTCAACAGACCTGATAATAGAATGTTATTTCACCACATCAGAATGAGGTTTTATAGCATTATCTCCCAAGGACCTCATGTGTGATGTGTCCCGTACTAACTGACTCAAGTGTTTTTCAAAATGACTGATTTGATTTTAGGTTGCAGCTTTATTGTCCCTTATATGTTCCGTCCCTCCATTTTAGGAACTGACCGGAATGACTGGTAATCCAAAGAGGCACACAAATGTAGATGCACTACCCTTATTCTGAAAAGTTTCCAAGGTTTCTCTTTACAGTACCTAGTCGATTAGCAGGGTTCCTCTTGAAGAGCGCTCTTAATAAACTCTGCACCTCAGGACTGAGGAACTGTGGCATTCCCAGCTTAGCCCTGGGGAGACAACACAAGAAACAGGTATATACACTCACAGATGTTTGATAATGCTGTGATATATCAACATCACTTTTAGTATTGGGTCAGTTTAATCGTTTTCATAGTAACAGCTTTATCAATGTGGCTATTCAAGTACAGTGGAATATTCTGAGAATTGAGAATTAAATTATCATAACACAATAAATGATAACAGTTTGAATTAGTCTTACTTTAGAATAAGTGCCATTGTTTCCTTACGATCTTTTCCTTGGAATGGTAACGATCCCGTCAACATCTCAAACTGGAAAACAGATGATAACGATCAAGATATTAGATCAAGTGTCAGCTGACCAGTAGAAAGTGCCATACAGGTGAATTGTTCAAAATTTGCTCAATGCAAAGTTCATTAGTTATTTGAACAAGACTTTTTTTGAACTGCTCATGCTGACAGAGAAACTGGAATGTGTTAAAGCTGTGTCTCAACAGTTTGTTAAAATGACACATAAACAGACATTTATTAATCTGTGACCATAATTTTGTGATAGGAAACAACATCGTTAGATATAGATTGGATACTTAGGAGAAAATTTAAATAAAATCAAGATACACAAAAAGGGGATAACCTGTCCTGTGGAGGATTAATGGAGCACATAAAACAGCCTGATGACTTTTATGACTAGCAGCAAATCTGTCACCACTGCTGACATACCAATACTTTCCATCTTTTAATAGCATTGCCTGTCTCAAAGAGTATAGTGCAATGTTATGAATTAAATGTAATGATACTCTGGGATTTTTCCTTAAATCCTGTTTGTAATTTATATAATGTGCTCCTTCCACTATCTTCAGATACAGTATTTTGACATGTTTGGCTGTGTTTTTTCTTTTTTTTGTTTTAATATTTTTTAATTCTTAATTCTTGCCAAGGGCAGATAGGGGTGACACCTTTCCCTGGTGCCCTGATGTAGCTGCCAGCTGTTGGAGAATGTTAACCTCCTTCTCAGTATTAGTGAAATAAGCCATCGGGCTAACAAAACAAGCAGAGTCAAGCAGATGCACGATTACTGAAAATGATGGGGCCTAATCTGCTAGATATGGTAATTAAGCGTCTTTACTGCCAGCAGAAAACCAGATTAAGAAACCAGAACACTGACACATGATCTAAGAGCTGAGTCCTTGGCTCATAAGACACTGTATAGTAAATTCATGCCTGCTGTTTTTGACAGCATGATCACACCGAACATCCACGTCAGAAAGCAAAATGGCTATATACTCAGAGGGAAGGTTACAAGTGTGTGAAAAAAGTGAAAATAGTAAAAGATAGTTTCAAGATTAAACCATTCTTACCATAAGCACCCCAAAGGACCACCAGTCAGCACTTTGTGTATGCCCTCTCCTGTTTACGACCTCTGGAGCCATGTACTCTATTGTTCCACAGAAGGAATATGCTCTTTTATCATGGTCGATGGCTTCCTTACTCAACCCAAAGTCTGAACAGAGAGAAACAGAGATAAAGGTCAGAAAAAACCCATAAAGAACAGATCAAATAAAGATTGTTTGCAGTTGGATACACTGACCAGTTATCTTAATATGTCCTTCTTCATCCAGAAGAATGCTGTCGGGAAAATGTTCAAATATTCAAATCTGCTTTCAAAATATATATTTTTTTTAATAAATGGATACACGAAAAGGCAGTCTTTATGAGAGTGTACTTTTCAGGTTTGAGGTCCCTGTAGATGATGCCCAGACTGTGTAGATGGTCCAAGGCCAGCGCCAACTCTGCAAGGTAAAACTTCACATCCTCTTCTGTAAACATTACCTAGAACATATAAAGATGTGGATTAGATGTAATTCATAGTAAAACAATAATACAACTATGAAACAAGGACTACAAGCAACAACTGGATATAAAGAATGGTGAAACAGGTTATCAACATCAGGAGAAAGACCCAAAAATGTTAGAAAATGTTTAAAAAGCAGCAGGATGGCAGCCAACTGTCAGTAATCAGAGTGTCAACATTTCCATGTCAAAAGTATTACATTTGACAAACTGCTTTGAACTTAATCCTCTTTAGAAATAACTGCATATAGCTCTTCCTTGCATTTTATAAAAACCATAACACCCTTATGGATGTTCTAACTCTAAGTGTATTGGTGATGCACTTTTTCATCCTTCCTATGACAGTAGAAAAAACTAATTCTGTCTTTCCATCATTAATTGGTTGGTTAGTTCCTTTGTTTCTTCTACTTAATTTTCCTTCATCACTTTAGAATAAGAGTTTGTGATTTCCAGGAGGTTGGGAAAGCAGCAGTAGAACAGAAAATAATAAGTAGTTTAGACTTGCGGGTCTCAGTGGAAAAACAAAAAAAAACTGCAATTATCTTTTCTAAAACTTTATTGAGAAAAACACACCTCAACACAGTTGTGTGGTCTTTGTTTACTGACAGGATAATGCATCAGCATAAAAGTAATAGAGGTGAGGGTCACATCAACACAGTATTGAGGAGAGGAGAGTGATGGCAGGTATATTCACTCCTGGTGATGCTGCATCTGTGTTATATGGCCCATAATAGACCTTGAAAGATAAAGGTGTGTAATTTTGAAGTGGAGAAGGGGAAAGAGCCAGGGAACCTATCAGTAGTAAACCCACCTCTTTTGACAGACGAGTGAAAAGGTCTCCTCCTCGGAGGAAGTCTAGGATCAGATAGAGCTTCCCTTCTGTCTGAAAGGCTACACACACACACACACACACACACACACACACACATAGGAGTTACACAGAACATACTATTGAGACTTTATTGCTGTATCCGGGCTGTATTGTATCCTGTCTTCTTTTGAGGATGTATTCAGTAGTAGACAGTGTATACTGTGCATAGTCAAACCTCAGTAGGACACAGGTGTTGGGCAAAATTCATAACAGAATTTACACATTCAGTTTGTTGACTATGCTCTTTTTTCCTCATATTGATTTATCCAATACAAGTATCCAATCAAAACATTTTTTGTACTTTTCCTAACCTGTCTAATATGTAATAATAGCTCAGAGCCTTCAGCAGATGACAGTTAAGTTTGCACAAATACCCGATGTGAATGTGAAGCCAGAGGGTTTGCTAGAGAAGGGTAATGTTAGCTCACTTCACACCCAGCTCCCAAAAATGGTGTGTTTGTTTGTTACGAAATTAAATAACAACATTCAGCCTCTATATTTTCAATTCCAGCTCCTGTATAGACAAGTTGGGCATTGCAAAGTTATCTAATCCTCTTTTTCTGCTCTGCTATTTCAGAGAGACAGATATTCAAATGAGTGCCTAGCAATTCAAAGAATCAGACAGTCAGACTTACCATAGTGCAGTTTAACTATAAATGGATGGTTCACTTCTGCCAGAATGTCTCTTTCCATCTTAGACCGCACACGATCCCGAACTAGACAGGAGAGAGTGGGGAAGGCGCAATCTATTTAATAGTGTTGCTTTATAGCTCCCTCTATCTGAATGCAGATAAATGGTGACAAGCCTCTAATATTATGATTATGTTTGATGAAGGATGAAACTGCATTTACTTCACTGTAAAATGTAAATGGAATTAAGACCCATCCTACAGTGTTGCTGGTCACGTGCAGTGAAAACTACAATAACAGTGTTATTACAGCATCTGTCTCCTTGACAGGATGAGACCATAACTACTTAAATTCAAGGGGTTCAGGTTAAGAGGATTAAGGCTTGTACAAAGACACTAAATCGGCACATAACATCTCAACCTGCTTTTACAGTGCATCCTCATTTACAATAATCCCATTCAACTCAAACCAGTTTATCTGAATCGAAAGTACAAACTAACCTCTTTTACCTAAAATCCTCCTGAATGTAGGCCACTCTGAGATCTCTGGTAATGATATCTCTTATTATTCCTGTGCAAAACCAGCAGTAACTTTAACAAATTACCACTCAGAGCCCAATAAAGAACAAGGCTGTTATTGCCGCATAATGCGTCTCAGTCAAGATTCTGTAATTTATTACATTTTTTGGATGGTACACACCCATAAATAAACTAACTATTACTTGGTATAAGAAGCACAAATGTCCCAAGAAAAACAAAGTGCTTTAAATTTTTCCAATATTCACTATATTTAAACTTAGTCTCCTAACATATCAAAATATTAGTCCTTTAACTTACTGCATCTGTCATTTCAGTTTTTCATTTTTACCTTTCAGTGTGGCTTTCTTCAGGACCTTCATAGCATACAGCTGCCCTCTGTCCACTCCTCTGATCTTTCTCACCAGAAACACCTGAAAAATCATCACCATCATCCATTAACGTCATCATAACATTTTCTAGGACACATGAACAATTTAAAACACTAGTGGAACATTTCAAATGAGCCTTTGTAGCAGCATTAGTTAAAAATTAAAATGTAAGTAGGGAGTATATTAACAACCATGTGATTCAGGTGGTGCTAATGGTGGCAACCATTTCATTAAAGAGCCACACACACACCTGTTTTTGAGACCATGCCCACCTGCTGTCTCTGCTTTTTGCCTCATGCCACACCCACAATCATCTGCAAATCATAGGTACGTCCAAGCTGGAGTAAGCACCAGTTACCAGTTAGTTATCATGTTTCATAAAAGATTCACTTAAATTCTGTTTCATTGTGACAGAGCTGAGAACAGCTATGATTTACAGCTATGATTGGCAAATAATAATTAAGTGCGTGTATAGCATGCTTTACAAGCAGACCTCACGTGCCCAACTCTGCCCTTGGAAAATGAACCTACCCGCCAACATCTGCTGTGGTGTCATATTTGCCTCATGCAGACCTCTAATCTACCATAACTCTAATAATTTAGTGGGGCTTTGCTAATTCAAATAAACTTAGTGATGTGTCGCATGTAGCACTTGTCATACTGCTAATCTAGAAATAATTGAAAATTGATGCCTTATCATTAGAAAGTGATGAATGCTAAAGCGCCGTCAGTTCCAGCACACACACACACACACACACACACACACATACACACACACACACACACACACTATATGCTAAAAGGAAGTGTACACCAAATTCTTCTGTGTACTCTTGGTTTTGGGCTGTTTTTCATGGGTTGGGCTTCTTGGTTACAATTAGGGGGAATCCTTAATGCTACGGCATCATATTTTAGACAACAGTGAAATACCCCCATGCACAAAGACACACCTATACTGACTGTCCCAAAAGGAGCTCTGACCTTAACCCCATCCTGCACCTTAATGCCCAACGTTGTCAATGATGTTCTTGTGTCTTAATAGGAGCAAATCCAAACTATGCTGGAAAGACATTCCAGAAGGGTTCAGGCTGTTACAGCAGTGTAACTCAAGGTTTTCAGATGAGATGTTCAACATTCACACAAGTGTGAACATACTTTCGACTATAGAGTGGACAGTATGTGTTAAGTCCAGATGTCAACACTGATCTCATGACCTTATGTCAGATCCCTGAGGTGTTAAGGTGTCAGTGGGTTGAAGTGTGTATATCCTGTACCTTTCCATAGGAGCCCTGTCCCAGCACTTTGAGCAGCTGGAACTGAGAAGGATCTGCCTTCTCACAGCCCTCCTTCACATGGTGGCTGATGTCAATCTCTTTCAGTATGCTGTCATCCTAAAGGAAAGATGGTAGAAGTCACGATTTGTATGTTATACAACAATTCACCAAGAGAGCGTGGCCACAAAAACAGGAAAGAACATAGAGAAAAACTGAAGAGATAAGAAAGCAGCGAGACATGAACAAGGTGGTGAGTGAAAGACATTAAAGAATTAGTGCAGCTAAACACTTTGTTACCTATCGTCAATCGAACAGTTATGCAGATTGAACAAACACAAGAATAAAGTAACCCACTCTCTTATACACACACACACACACACAACACACACACACACACACATACACACACACGCAGAGGTGGTTATTTATGAGCCATTATGTTATTGCTAGATATGGGCTAAGGTCACTGGCAGTGTGCAAGCTTCCTTTTTCAGCCTATTCAGTCTACTCAGTGAGGCGAATGATCAGCTGCCAACCTGAGGCACAGCTTAGATTGGTCAGTGTGACAATATACTGTAATTCTGTAAAACTGTCAGTGTCATTTAGATGTTAAGAGCTTTACACCCACTTTCAATCAAGTAATGCAATGCTGACAGGAGTTAGTAAACACATGAGTTTAATGCAATCTCTCACATAAGCTTTATTATTAGTAGATGTTTTTGGGTGGTGCCTTCCCTGAGGTTTTTCTCAAGGAGGAGGCACATGGTTGAAACATTCACACGTGCAGCTTGACATGGTTGAAAAATGGTACAAACGGCAGGGAAGTGGGGTTAATACGTTTGTTAAATCTGGTAATATCTGGTTTGTTGGACTGCATAGACAATGGAAATAAAAGGAACAGGGCCGTGTCCATGTTGTGTATTGTTAATACTTCTGTAAATGTGGTTTCAGGTTTTTCATAATCCAAAGACACAGTTTGACTTTCTATAGCAGGTATACATGTATACTAGATTAATCCCATCAACAGTATACAATATTTTGATAATGGAACGAGATCCATCCCTCCTTTGCAAGTAATTTCTAAGAGTCCACATGAAGCTAAAAATAATCAAACTGTCACAAGTTCTTTGATGCTATCTCTGCAACAAGAGTCTTGAGACGGTGTTAATAGCACAGTACATTTGTTTTCCTGTTACAGTTTACCCTAACCAAAGTCATGGGGCTCAAATTCAGCCTGCAAGATTTACTTAAAATAGAAGAACAAAATCTGCCAGTGGGAGAGATATTTCTATTTGTTCCATAGAAGCCTCCTTTGTTTCATGAATTTTTGTAGAAATTAGATTCAGAATCTCCAGGTTGATGCACTTGTATCAAGAATATGACACTTGATGGTAGATAGAGCCACACATTCATCCTCAGTAAAACAAGGGAGGAAACAAACCTGAAAGCATTTCAAGCACTGACATGACAGCACAGCAACAGCTCAGATCAACACCTCACATCACAGAAATCAGTTTTCCTGTTCATCTTACACGTTTTTACAACATTAAACCTTAATTTGTAGATCAATTTCTAGTTTGAGGAACTGTATCAATGTGATTACATTATGGAAATGGGAATGAGCGTAAACAGCATTTGAACAGCGTTAATATGAGACTGCTTTACTCTTTAAACAGGGCGCTAGGAGTGACGTCCACCAACCAGAAGGAAAGAGATTCAAGGCCCCAACATCAGCTCCTGGGATGCTGATCTGTAGCTGACCCCTTATACTATGAAACAAGAACCTCTCCACAGCATCTGGCCACGGATATGGACAGTCAGACAAACAGGTACACAAACACAAGCAGACAAACATTTGCCATTGCCATTCACACAAACAGGTAGATAGCCTGTCAAGTTGATTCATCAGCAGTTGGTCACAACAGCAAAAAAGAAAACAGAAGAGGGGAGGGGGAGTCTCTATTCTATTTATATCCCAGACGTACAGGTGCTGCAAACAGCATACTACCTCTCTCTCTCCACCCACTGGTTTGTTTGGGCTATAAATACACCTCTGCTGCTGTGGCCATCCACTGAATCAGTCTGTCTGTGTCCATTTATTGATCAACCTGCCTGCCTTGCTGCTTGTTTGCCCGTTAGCGTTTCTGTCTGTCTGGCTGTATTTCCATAAAACCTGTCTCTCTTTCTCTCTGTCAAAACAGTGTCTCATTTTTCTGGATTCTTGACAGACAGGCAGAGCAACAGCTGTAACGGTGCTGCAATGACTCCTGAACCACTCCACAACAATCCAAATAGCACACATTCTTTCCACACCCAATCCCATGTGCATGCAGGCTCTTCACACACAGACACACAGACACAGACACAGACACACACACACACATACATCTACTAGGATATTGATATGAGATGGCTGCAGTTTTTTGTTTACTTCTTGGGGCCTTTGTATTCACACAAACACACTCATGGTGCAACTGTGATGCCCCCCCCCCCCCCCCCCCGTGCTCTCCTCTAGTTGATAGAAGTTTGTTCTGCTACTAACCTCTAGCTGACAGAAGCCGGTGCTGTTCTTGTTTCTTGCTGCCTTGTTCTTCAGGTAGATGGAGAACCATCTCCGCACTGTGAATTTTCGCGTGCTGGTATCCATGGTAACGGGCAGACCTTTGCATCCTATCCCATAACGATGAACATCTCCCTGCAGGGGGGTCCTTAGGTAGAGATGCAGAAACAGAGAGCTTTTATTGGTTATCTATTTGTCCCGCAGTTTCTCCATTGGCCCATCCTCAATGCAGTCGTCGCTCTTTAGTTTCCCCATCATTCGCATTCGCCGCTCGTTTCTCCGGTGGGTTTCAGCCTGTCGCTTCCCCCATATCACCACCACCACCACCCCCTCCCTGCCGCCGTCTCTCAGCTGCAGTGAACGCCAGTAAGCAAGCAGTCAGAGCTGTAACAGAGCCGTTAATCCGCGCAGACAGACGGGCGCGATGACGGACGGGGCAGGTGCTGCTGGGTTTGGGATTGTCTTGTGTTTTGCAGCAGGCTCGCTGCGTGAGGCTGCACGGGGATAGGTGACGAATAAATCTGTTCCGCTGAATCAGGAGGTGTGTGTGTGTGTGTGTGTGTGTGTGTGTGTGTGTGTGTGTGTGTGTGTGTGTTTGTGTGTGTTCATCCCCTGCTGCCTCTCTCTCTCCCTCTGCAGAACAAGGGATTGTCACCAGTCACATTGTGAGCCGGTGAGCTCCCGACACCCCCCCCCCCCCCCCCCCCTATTCCTGCCCCTCACCTCCCTCTTTTTCTCCCACCAGCATACAGCAACAGCTGGCGAGGTCACATGGTGTAACCCAGCTACCTCTGTCTGTCTCCCTCTCCCTCTGTCCCTTCTCTTTTGCTCCTGCATGACATCCAATGACACACGCAGATGCAGACAGCATTTTTAAATCTGACAAAGCAGCTTGATAATAGCTGGCAAATACTTGTGGCTCAGATTCTGTGACATTACAACAGAATTCAATGAACTACAGAGGACAGCAATCAATGCTACAATCAATGATGATGACAGAAGCAAGCACAGCAATCACTGAGAGTACAGTGTGATCTGGTTGATCAGTGGGCGTGTGTGTGTGTGTGTGTGTGTGTAGGTACTTGGATCTGTCACATCAGCAGCTTTGCAGAACTGCAGTGTTACATAACCATAAAGAGAGAGAGGGAGAGGGGGGAGGAGGGAGAGAGAGAGAGAGAGGGGTAGAGGAAGTAGAGAGCGGGAAGTGGGAGAAATGGGGGAGATTTTTTTTAGATGAAAGCAGGGGGTAAATCAGGACTGCTGCTCTACCTGGGTCAAGCATCCATGATTGACCTGGGCTTTAAAATATGGTTTCACATTCTTCATCCGAGGTGAAATCACCTCCTATGTTTTAGCTGTGATCCTCAGACTTGGAACGTCACTAAAGACAGAGCTCATAGGGCTGTTTGCATGTGTTTTGACAGGATTTGGACCACATTTAGAGTATAGCTGGCACATAGTTTCGAAGCATTTTAGCACTATTGAAAATGTAATCAGATGTGTTTAGTCAATCTGCTGTGCTGTGTTGTGGGAGGAGATTCAGGATTATGGACTGGTGTCTTTGTGCCGGTAGGATTAAGGCTCTGTAAGGGGATCACAACATTAATATTCATACACAGAGTGGGTACAGAAAGACAGACAGAACTGAAATATAATACTGTTACTATACTAAATTACACTACATGCAAGACAGACTGAAGATGCTCGTCAAAACCATCTTCTTACTTCTTTTTCTGTATTTGCTCACCGAGTTCTATTTATAGGTTGGATTCACTTTCAATTACATAAATTAAAATACAAAGATACACTTCACCAATATTGCATGTTACATAATGACTCACTGATGACTACAGGGTAGACTGACTAGATATTGAATGTTTTATTGACATTAAGTACAAATGTCCATCTCAGTAATTTAAAACCACAGCATTTGTCCACTGTAGCTGTGATTACAAAAATCATTTTACAAAAAAAATAGTAAAAACCAAACAGCACTAACAGAAAAAGCCATTGTACAAATCTGTGGGGAGATTAAATAGTGTTTACCAAAACATTTGCTACATCCTCAGCGTGGAACCTATGTGCAACCATGGGTCATAAAGAAAGTGTAGCTTTCATTCTATACCCCATATATTTACTTTCTAGTCTAAAAAGACTATTTTTAGACTAGAAAGCAAATAAAGAAAGTAATATAGTTTTAAGCTAACAAATGTGATAACAGTATCTTTCAGCAACACAGACCTAACCAGGCCAATAGCACAACACTGACTAATGTCTTATGTACTTGGCAAACATCACAGGGTAGCTAATGATAACTACCTCTAGTTTATAATGCCTAAAAGATGTAGATGTTGTTACAAAGCAGCAGTGAGGGTTTAAAAATGATGGTCATTTCCCTAAAAGCCCTCAAAAATATGTACCTTACCCAATATTAGAACACTTTCTTTTTTGATGCATTGGATTAATTTAGTTATAATGCTGAAAAGCATTTATGTAACAACTAAAATCCAATCAACCCCCAGGAGAAAAAGATGGCAATCAATAGGTGGCACATAAGCACACAAATCTGGTACAAATACAGCCAGCAGAGTCACAACACATGCACTGCGGTTTGACACCTACAAAATCATGAAAAAATTAAGTTTAGAGTCACCTGTAGAAATACAAATACCTAGGCTCTTGTCTCTTGTTGTGTCCTGGAAAAACATGCTGTGCACTGTTGGACTCATCTACTAGTACAGCCAGGAAGGGACATAATGCCATTAAAGCGCTACGTAGTAGTGGAGTGTGTGTCTGTGTGTCCTGGTTTTTGTAGGATATAAAAAGAACAATGCACTTAAAGGTGATTATTTTCAAGTACTAGTCCCAGCCAGCATTTTCATGAAGTTGGATGTTTTCATTCTACACTGATTGCGTGAGGCTATTTTTGACATACATTATCATTAAAGCTGTGGTCATAGCTTATGTGAAGCCTGAGAAAAATACAATTATAGTTAGTAGGTGTGTGTGTGTGTGTGTGTATCCTAAATTACAGTACAGTTGGCTGGTAAACAAAGAAAGCATTTATTTTCTGTCTTTGTGTAAAAGTGTGTAAATGTATGGTTGTAGTGAGCTGCTGCATTTCAGTTTGCACGTTTGTGTTTCATGAAAGAGGTGGGTAGTAAACTGGCTTATCATGGTCACACACACTGAACCCAGATGCCTTGTCAACAGCCATGAGCTTGTCCCAGTTTCCCTGTTTCTCACAGTCCAGGAGGGTGAAGTCAGGGTTGAAACAGATCTCAATCTGCCCCAAGATCTGGGCATCAGCATTCTGTCAAAAACAAACACATACCATTTAACAATCAAACAGACTGTCCCAACATCTGAAACACAGCTATATGTGACACAAAAATGAATATAAATATTTCTGACAAGTAGGACCATGCAAGACACAAACAGCAAATTATAATTTCATTATCTGAATGAAATTACATATTTATACCTTTGATGGGTGGATACATTGGATCTTTGGTTTAACTCCGTAGAAGTTCTCTATGACACCTTCAATTTGTGAAAACTACAGACACATTAGCAACAGAGAGAAGAGTAAAAGTGAGAGACAATAGTTGCAACATTATTATTATGAGGCACTTTAACACCACAGATTAATCGCTACGTAACACTACTACTTGAGATTCTAATAAACTATAATTTGATGTTTATAATATAAATAGACCTACTGTGTAGTATTTTTCTGAAGGGATGATGTCAAACTTCCTCAGGATGCTATAATAACAGAGACACAGATTTCCATTTGAGGCTTTGAAGTGTTGATGCTTTTCTCCAAATGACAAAAGAAAATAAGTATAACAGTAGTCACTTTCTGTGAACTACACTGTGGGCAGCAAATATGCCCAGGGTTGACAGGAAT
The DNA here is from genome assembly GCF_021018895.1 of Seriola aureovittata. NCBI lineage: Eukaryota > Metazoa > Chordata > Actinopteri > Carangiformes > Carangidae > Seriola > Seriola aureovittata. The sequence continues at coordinate 19,085,089 of NC_079364.1, forward strand.
AATGGAATATCAAGACAATACTAAGAACTAGAAAATGAGACAGTGGTGTATGGTGTATGTGCACATGTACATATTCCATACCCATCCATATCCACTTTGTGGTACAGTTCCAGAGCCTTGCTGAAGTATTTATGTTGACTATTCAGAGATGGCGCTCTGGCTGCACATGTACCGTGTTTGTGCCACTCGTACTTCCTATTGAAAGAGACAGACAAACAAGTAGCAATGAGTTTTACTATTATAATGTGCAAATGTATTATAATGTACAAATTAAATATCTCTACTGGTCTATAAAACATAGGAATGAAAGAATGGATAGTTGACACATATCAGCTCATAGTGTGAAACGGTTTAGAATCTATGTCTCTTGCTCCTGACATCTATGAATGTAATCATGTAGATAAAGTTAGATAAAGTTAGTTAAAATTAAAGTTTTAAAAGTCTCATAGTCTAGTCCCATCTTTAGAGAGAGTAAACATATCTGTAAAATATACTGTATCCTTCTACTACTACAATCAGCACTATTATAAATACAATACCAGAAGCCAGTAGAGGCGGGGTGAAGCAAGTCAGGCCAACTTTTCTCCATGTCAGGAAGCAGGTCCTGAAAACAAAAACACATTGGTTTTATCTTTTGGTATTTGGTCTGGAGAAAAGCATGAAAAAAGGGTGAAAATGCATGTCGTGCAATGCCTGTTTTCTTTCTTCTTGATAAATTAAACTACAGATCGAGAGTTTTAACAATTACAGTAAGAAATTAAAAGACATTTTTGAATTCTACACTTAATTATAAAGACTCACTCAGCCTGACTATTATTATACCTCTATTTGAGAAGAGTTGAAATGCCATGAAGAGTTGCAATCAATCCCTTTATCTGGCCTGGAAAACAAATTCACAATATTAGACATCACTGCAGCAATGAACAATGAAAGCAACGATGACTGATTCAAATGCTGTTCTGCCATGTGTTGCATTTCTTCCCATTTTAATGTACAACTAGGTGCACTCAGTTTCCTAATTAGTTTAATATATCTCTTTTATTCTTATACCACACATGTTTAACATTTTGTAATAACAAAAGTAAATACATTTACTTGTAACCACTTTTCTTAAGTGGTAATACCTTTCAGGTAGTTGTAACAAGTAACATTTACCATGCTGAAAAAAAGGCAAGAACACACCCTTATCTGATTAAAACACACACACACACACACACACACACACACACACACACACACACACACACACACACACACACACACACTTACCACAGTCCATGTAGTGTCCAGTAGCTAATGTTGGGATGACAATGTTCCATCTGAAATTTGAAAAAAAATTGTATTTTACTCCATCTGGACTCAGGTGGCTGTATCTCATTGGGCTGAAATAAAAAACTCTTTCATAACCCCAATGAAGGTACAAGAATAAAACAAAGGTAGAAATGAAAACCTTAATTTTGGGGAGTAACTATTAGGGCTGCAACTGATGACTGTTTCTACTGATTCATTTTATTTATTCTTAGATGAATCAACTAATTGTTTTGTCTATAAAATATCAAATATAATGAAGATTTTCAGTGACAGGAATCCATGATGTCTTAAATTCATTGTTTTGTCTGACAAAAAAAAAAAAAGTATTTAGTTAATATAGGGAAACAGAAATACCAGCACTTTTTTCTAATTTTAGTATCAAAGTTTAGGTGTGTTAGGTGACATGGTACTCAATAACTGAAGTGATTGATGAAATGAACAATCAATTTGAGAAATTCGAAAGTGCCATAGCAAAAACTTTGACTGAGAATACAAGCTATTAATAAACAAAATGAGACCTGAAACAATTAAACGGCAAACCTAAGGGTGTGTTCAAGAGCACAAAATAAGGAACGTAGGTCACATGTTTATGGGATAGTTGAAACTGCATACTCTTGTGACCGTACATGCAATGTGGACTAATCAAACCAGACTGCTGACACACAACCAGTCTGTTGACTCAGATATCATATGATATTTAGGGACTAAAAGTTGAGAGAGATGTGGTGTACTGGTAACATTCTGGGGACATATCAATCTTAGAAATGGTTACTATGTTATTCAACAATTAATCTGAATTGTTGGATAAATAGTTATCTATTTACACTTCTCTTAATTTATCGCAACATACAGTATATTAGGCTAACTCTTAATCTCAACCTATACAAAATAGCCTAGAAACAATAAGTCATTTCTGTTTTTAAAAAATGGGTTTTCACTTTAGCATACAGAACTCATTTTAACCCATGTCTAACCTGTAAGAACTGAAACCTGACTAATCACATTACCAAGTGAAACAGAAGACTGTCTTTCACTACTAATCTTGATTCACTTAAGTATTAAACTGACATGTGACATGTCAAATTGTATTCTGTGATCTGGCTGATTGTATCCTTAAAAAGGTCAATATGTTTAAAAATAAATAAATAAACAAATAAAAGTAAAGGCAGGGAGACACTCACAACGCAGAAGGTGCTAGGCCAATGGTGGGTCAGGATCAGTTTGGTCCACATGTGTCTGAAATACACAAACATACAATCATTTCTTAGTCCAGTTTGTTTATTGTTTATATAGCATGACAATGACACATTATGTACTTTGAGCTACATGTGAATTTAATAGACATACAAATGTGGAAGCAAAAAATAGCGATACTTATCAGACCATCTTCCACTACACATATATTATTTTGCTGTACTTACGGGGATGAAATCACAAAGGCAGAGGACAGGGTTGCTGCCAGGCAGAGCAGAAGAGGTGAGCAGAGCCTCATGTCTGACCTAAAACAAAATAACAGACTTGTCAATAAAACCCCAGGTTTCTGATAACATCCACATTAAAACCACATACAGAATGAAGAGACATTTGTGTCTGTGGAGAATTTGTGCATTGCACCAATATGAATTGTTATAATCATGGATTTTGATTAAATCATGTGTTATAAAACTGTAGATGTTTGACTGGTTCACTTAGAAAGAGCAGGCAGGCGCACACAAAGAGGAGAAAAACAGGTAGTGGTTTTAACTGGAGGAAGTGAGTAGCAAAGACGACTTCATGTGACCACTTAATTAGGTAATACAGAAAAAAACCTTTAACCCAGCAGTCTCTCCCTCAGATGCACAAAACAACAACATTGCATGCATTTGAAACATCATGCCTGCACATGTTAACTGAGCCATTTTAGCAAATATTCCCCTAATTCCCATCAGTCATCGAGGAGACGACTCTGTTGACAAAACAATGCTGCAGTATCATGACCTAATTCTGAAACTGACAACAGTGACTGGGACAGAATAGAAAGTTCTCAAGATGTGCTAATATGTGTTAACTCAGGCTAAAGATCTATCATGGTGTAAATGTGCAGTCGGTGGCAATACGACACCACACAAACCGCGGAGGACGTGCCCTGCATCAAGCAGCAAAGTCAGCAACAATACCGAAGACTTACAGTGTTTATCTACGTATTATAGCTGCTATTTCAACACTGCAGTGCAGTTCACAATGCAGCAAATGTAGGAAAAGAAGAACTGGTGTACAACAAAATCACGTGTATGTTTGTGGGACTGTTTTTAAAGACATTTTGAGGAAAGGTCTGACCTGCCCGGTCGATTTAGCGCATAAGTTAACAGATGTCAACGGGCGACTTTGAAGTAAACGTTCAGGCACAAAACATTAACATGTTTTTCTGTAACTTCATCTAAAACCTTGAGTACGTACAAACATTTGTGAAAACGCTTAATGTGCTGAGGTCAAAACTCGACATAATGGGGGGTTAAACATTAGCAAACTGAACTATCGACTCCTGAGTCACGGCAAACCACGTTAACAAGCAACAGCGTCCAGTTAGTAAAACTGAACCACGGTTGGTTTTCATAAATATATTCTTTATACTGGCCTCACCTTGTGCCGGATATGTTGCAACAAAAAATCGTACTAGTTTTCCGGACGCCAGGCAGTCTCTCATTTAATAAGATCAGTTAACCCGGTTAGCGCATATACTCAGGATACAGTACCAAGGCTGTTGTTTATGTCCCACAACCAACCGCTTCACTACCTACCTGTCAGCTCAGCCAATCGTATGCGCCGCAGACGTCATGCGTCATCACGTGCTAGACATGAGTGGGTTGCTTGTTCTAATGCTGTGATCCCACCGGCTGCTCCCTATACCGAGGCATTGTACTGATGTTTTGAAAGAAGGTTCGTTGATGTAAAAGTGTGCGATCGCCCCTTTCAAGAAAGTGGCTGTGCATTGTACAATTAAACTCAGTGGGGTTTATTAATAATAAGTTTAGGTCATGTTGTTGTTACATTTAGTTTCATATCGCAATTATCATAAAGATTTATTACAGCGCCATCAGCTCTGGAGATCAGTAATTCAGATCTGACAGATTTATCAATTCTCTCAAAAAAACACAAAAAAACACAATATAAATGGTTTTGGAAAGACTGTGCCTAACGACAATTCTGTGAACAGCTTCAGTGAAGCATAAGTGAAGCTGTATTCATAGAGTCAACAAGGTGAAAAGAGACTTAATTTCTAGCCAGTTATTTTAACAGGGTGTTCATCAACTGAATAACACAAAATAAAATGATTATAGCTTTGAATTTGAATTTTTGGGTTACTCTGTGCATTAATTTTACAGCCCCTGTAATATCTGGTAAGCTTCCCTCCTCTTTGCCTCTAAGCTCAACAGAAAAATCCAAGATCAAAATAATTCTTGTGTGTGATGAAATTGATGTATTCTATATGGTATTTTACAGAAACAGTCAACTAAATGTAGCCTACTGTATGCCTTCTTCATCTTTCTTCAATTGAAGACAAATATTCAGTCGGACATTTCACTTTGTGAAGTGCTATGCACTAATGATTCTTAATTTAAAGTTAATCGGACAGGCCTGACTTATTAAATGTATGAAGTGCCCAGGGGTTCCTTTTAAATAATGACTCATTATAAGCTGATGTGTAAAATTAAGCATGTCATGACGGTTAAATTAGAGAATTCATCTTGCTCTGTCTCCAGGGACTGCAATGTCAAAAACTAACTGGAATAATCAAAATTTCATAATATCCAATTGGAAGAAACAGATATTGATTGTAGGCTTTTTTTTTTTTTTTTGCAAAGCTTTTTCTTCATTGGTTGTATTACCCTGTAGTCCTAGCTCACCAGCATCTCACTGTCAGCCAGAAACATAATGTACTAAAATTATCACTGGGCTTCGGTTAGAAAGTGTACTACCACATGACCAATAGGGGGCTCTTTTCAACCACAGACAGATGTCAATCCTGTTTTTACCACAAACACACACACACACACACACACACACACACACACACACACACACACACACACACACACACACCAAGGTGCAAAAAAGAGAAAACAAAGATTACTAGTGAAAAGGGGAACAATGACTCTTGACTGATTGATGTTTATAAACCTTTTGTAAGACATTCAAGCTTCATTATGAACAAGTTATATGTCTCCTGTGCCTATTTGGTTTTTAACACAGGGCCTAGCTGACTCCAGGTGACCTGTCCCTTTCTCTAATCTCTGAACAAAATGCTAACCTCATGCTTTTAATGAACGTTGTATTTCTAATTTTCAAGCATATATCACATTATTTGGAATTTAATCTTGCTCATGTAAAAATGTCAAATATTATTGGGTAGGTGATGGGGATGGGACCTTGTAAGTCCAAAAACCGAGGATCCTGAGTTTTGTTTCTGGTGAAGGTCAGCCTCTGTATATTTATTCCCGAAAAAACTCCTGTCGCCCATTTCTCTCTTTCACACTTTTCTGTCCGTCTGCGTCACTCACACATCATACAGTCCTCTCCAACCCCTCACCCTGCCACGCTCTCTCTTTCCTTTTCTCAAATATAACTCCATGTTTTCCCATCATATAATTTCACCTCAGATGTGAAATGTGTTTCACAGCTCCTCCACTGTCAGGAATAGTCTAGCTGTAACTGTAGCTAGTTTTATAAATAGGCTCTGGCCAAAGTTCAGCATGCGACACAGTGTCTCAAGACGTTTCTGAGTGCAGAGGGAGAAAGATCTTGGAGAGCGACTTCAGCAATATCTAAAGTCCAGATAGATTTAACTGTATAAATGAAAAAGCTGTGTACTGGGGCTATGCAGCACTGTTGAATTGTACCGCATTATACAGAAGGATGTTTATATTATTTTGTCCACCCATTTAGGCTAAATAACAGAAACACCTCTCTGTATAATGCAATAAAGTTCAACAGCACCACAAACCACATCCTCCAAAATCACACAGTTAACTCAACACCTGTCTAAAACTATTTCATTAAAAACTAAACATCATAACCTTCATGAGGGGAGAATTTATTGCAGGACTGTTGTATCAGACTGTATTAGGTTTTAGCTGGGTGTACCTAATAAACTGCCACTTGAGTGTATGCTGCCTTTGCAAAATTCAGTTTAAAACAGATTTTTTTAGGAGTGTGATGGTGCACGTTGTATAAACTCTGAAATGCTGTCTAAAATATGTTTTGTTATTCAATAGCTGTGCCATTGTGGTTTGGGAGAAATAAATGTGACCAGCCCGCTGTTAAACCGGTACTTGAGAACGCTCACCATATTGCTTCCTATTCCATAGAGCTAAAAAAACAGCTTGTAAATGCCCCTCACCCCCCACCCCCCATAACATCACCATGGTCGGGTTGTTTGTATTGTCTAGATCAGATGGTACACTTGAATAACCAGCTGTTGAGCATCAGTTGGTAAGATCACATGCCAGAAACCAGCAGTTGCGCTGACATGGCTTCCACTAAAAACTGTAATGGATGAAGTCTGTTAATCAAATAATTCACTAATTCTAGCAACCCTGAGTCTTGAAGGATACTGGTTATATATAGGCAGCTCTCTCCTTATAAGGCTTCGGGGAGAGGTAGGTGGGGGTCGGTTGGAGACGGGTGCTGGCCTGGTACTTGGTTTAGGCTGACTCCCTGTGGATTCAGGCTGTCAACTGAAGTCACTGCAAAGGAAATCTCAAGGGGTAAGAAAAATCAGTTTTTATTCAGTTTTCTATTGCCATCCGTCATATCTCCTCAGCTTTTTCATCTACTTTTTATTTCAAACCCAAGTGTAGCAGGTGGGATCAGTGGGATGGAGGTATAGAGAGCAGATTAGGGCACGGCCAGGGGATGGTGTATGGCTCCTCACCAAAGCTCATAATACTCAAAGTGATGAAAGATAGGATTTATGAGTTAAAAAGGATGTCAAGCAAATCAGTTGGAATCAATGGGATAACCAGTGTTTTGAGAATAATGACAGTAATTGTCTTGTCTGGGACAAGAGAGACAGCAGCTATGTGTATGTGTTTATCATAGTAACACTGGCAATTGGTTAAAATGGACTCAGAGAAGAGAGACAAACTTGGTAGGGACACATGGGACTGCTGCTTCATTGGACAAATTGCTGGTGTGTGCCTCTGGAACTTTTATTGTACTGACCTTATGCTCACTAACAAATCTTTCCTCTTAAAGTAAGAAACTTTAATGGACATTGAATGAAGATGAAAATGGACATTATTATTCCTTGTCACTAGTTAGAGCTCAAGTAATCTGAATAGCAACTGTTCGTGATCAAGCTACAGAATTATAGAGGTTTGCACGGTTATGGTTGAGAATTTTACAGGTTTACTGTTACAGAGAGAGCAGCTCAGGTGTCATTTGGTATTGGCCAGACTGACAGAGGCAGAGGACAGCTACTGGGGTGTAGGTGTAGGACGGTTGGGACCAGAATACGTCCTGTCTGTAGTTTACTGCCTATTTATTTTGGGAGCACAATGTCTTCTTATTTGTGTTGTTTTGGTCTTTCATTGTAAACCATTTCGTTTCTTTAATGTTTACCTGAATTTCTAAAATTATTCATAGCATTAGTGATACTGACCTTTTCAGTGGCAACTATGCATCCATGTGAATGGGTATGAACTTGGACATATAAAAGAGTAATCATCATATTTTAATCTAAACTCTTCTGCTGCACAACCACATGATTCAGCCAGGGAGTTAACAGTCATTACTGACTTAAGGAGTCAGAGGTTAGAGGTCAGGGTTTAGAGCGTTATGGTGTAATCTATCTGCTTGACTGACTGCTTGATTGACAGTTTTGGGACATTAAAAGTGAGTCAAACATGGCTTTGGCTATAGTTATAGTGACCCTGAAGCTGGGGAGAGTGTTTCAAAGTTGTGGAGGAAGGAATGTCTTTGCCAATGCAGCACGTCTCAGTAGCGTTCAGGGTGAGGCAGGGCAGGGGAAATCGCTTCATGTTTCATGTGACCTTATTTCTAGTCTCTGAAGATTTAGGTGATGTAAGGCAATTATGTTTCCTGATATGTGCATGATGTAAGACAAAGTTATACTCTCGCTTTGGTGACTGCACTGTAAGAGGTCCACCTAATAAGAAAGAGTACAAATCATTTGGAAATGGAAAGCTGTCATCACCGGAAAGTAGATTTCATTACATAACTCCTTTACTGTTTAACTATGAAGATGCCCCCAATGCTAAGCAGAGTGTAAATATGCATGTAATCAAAATGTCTATCATTGCTTAAGGGGTGAAGATGGCCTTGGTTATGTAGTGTGATACTGTGGACAGTAAAGTGGAGACTCATGTACTGCTAGTGTGGTATGTCACCTTACAAACTTTTTTTTTCAATTTTTATATACTTTCGTGTATGTGGTGCAAATCAAGGTGATTGTTCTGTTTCTTAATCTATGGAATGCTATAAAAATGAGGGATGCACTTTCTAAAATGCTCAGTGAGAAAGAAGGCCTTTATACCTGCTGGGTAATTTTGTTTTTTAATATTGGAGGAATTCAAAAGACTGCTGCAAACAGCCGTGAGATAGCCAAAAGTCTTTTCTTTGATGACACATTTGAAGAAAGTTAACTGTCAGTAATATGTGTGTGTGGCAGCCTTTCTTTCTTTCTTTCCTTTCTTTTTGTACCAGTAGTAATATCATCAGTGTGGCAATCATGCTATGTTATGTCTCAGTTTTGCTGCTCGTCCAGGTTTTGTGAATAATAGAAACTTGTTATGAAGAGACCTATACTTTCACAGAGCTCACACTCCATCACTATCCTTCAATGTTTAATTGCTTTGTTTCATATACTTGTCTTGTGGAAAGTGGTAAATGACAATATTTACAGTCCACCACTGTTATAAATAAAATATACAGTAAGTGCTAGTGCTGAATCTTGAAGGACAATCTTTGGTGCGGCTGCACTGTCCGTTGTGGTTCAAGTACATTACTGGTCCAACAATAGTCAACATCCATGCCTTTTGTTTATGCATACGTTCATGTGTGTATGTGTTGGTCTTTAAATCAGTATAGTGTCACCTTGTCATTGCTGAAGCTGCCAGTAAGACTGCCTTGTTTGTGAGCATGTGTGTGTTTGGGTGTGTGACAGCTATATGTGGCTAAATTCCTGGAGGGCTTTTCTTTCTGGTGATGAGGCAGTAAAAACAAATATACCGCTCATTATTGTTGCCAAACATTGTTGCAAAGCATAGAGTCATTAACACAGAGAAAGACAGCATTTTGCTGCCAAATGCTCCAAATGCTCCTCTACATAATGAACCATGTCTTTTCTTCCTTACATTTCACAGCATAATCCTTAAGGGTTGGTAGCCCTCGTGTTTGTGTGTGTTGGTGTCACTGTTGCTGGTCTGACTTGAAGGTGGAAATATACTGTATTTTGTTTAGAATTTGTGTGTGTGTGTGTGTGTTTGTGTGTGTGTTGCTGGTCCAACAGGTCCGTATCTACAGTGTCATCATGTCAGTGTGGATCAAACGTGGGAATTACAACCATGAGTACCACCACAAACAGAGCCGATATGTGGTTAAAGAATACAGCAGGTACAGGACAGACTCTAACAACAATTACAACTAATACATTAAGCTAATGCAGGACTTGCGTAGTTCTAATATTATACTAATAGAAGTACTGTAACAGTAGTAAGCTTTGTCACTGCTAAACTTACAAATTCAGCCATGTTATAGTAACACGTAATAGTAAGGCTAACCTGGTTAACATTAGGCTAACATCAAGACCAAACTAACTGTCAGCTGGCCAAGCTGAACCAAGCTGAATATGTGGACGTATTTTTCACACGTTCATCTTTTAAATCTATATCAGGGCTTTTTTTTTTTATAAATTGATTTGTTATTGGCTACTATGCAAAAGTCAAAAACACCCAACTGTGCTCTGTTAAAACACTACAGTTACTACTATTTGCAATGCACAGAACTGTGAGTGAGTGACCTGCACAGTTTTAATGAAGGTCAAAGCTACTGATGCCTTTTCCATTGATACAATACAAAACATCATAGTGGTTTTAATGGTATAATAAAGGTAATAATAATAAACTGGATTGGCTTTACTAATTTTAAACCAGGGCTCTCTGGGAAAATGAGAATGAGATTATGTAGAAAAATAGCAAATGTTAAGTTTGGATTTTAATGACATTGTAACAACCTGTAACAAACTGGCTGATGTCAGTTCTAGGGAGTGTGGTGGTGGTGGTGGGTTTTAGTTTGTTTGTTGTTTGTTTAGTGTTTCTGTGTATGTTTGTGTGTGTGTTTTAAAAGGAGTGTCAACAGGTATTCTGGCTGCTGTTCTTCATGTCTGTACTTATCACTTCAAGTATCTTATTCTTGTCTCTGCTCACTTTTTCTTGCTTCTGTTTTATTTTTGCTAATAAGCAGCTAACCACCACACAAGTCTGATGTTCTCTGGAATGACGACTTAATAATTTTAACAAAGTGTTAAATTATAAATGCTAGATTCTTTTTTCTAATGGTGTGGGAGTGCTCCTGCTGTATAAAGCTTATTTCCTAACCAAATTTCAAACTCAAGTAAGTATGAAGCTTATGTGTGTGATGTGCCCTGAACAATGACATGTTAACTGTTGTATCCTCAAACATTTCTGGCACATTTACACAATCACTAGAGATTTTTTTTTTTTTTAATTTGCTTCAAATACACTCTTTCCTAGTTCTCTGGGCGAACATCTGTTCTATTCACATAGGTTTACTCACTTTCCTCTCTATAGCAGCACACTGAAATTTGCATTTTAGTTACATCCTAAAATAAGATGAACCCTCACAAAATCCAACAGGCTGTGTAAATGTCCGTCACCTGGCATCCACTTGAAACACAAAAACTTTTGACAATTTCTTTTGGTCAAGAATGGCTTTGTGTTCTTCAATATGTAAAATTGCCCCTCCTTGCCTTGGTCTCATCACAGCATCAGATCATCACGAAAACTGCTGCACGAAAACACACACTTCCCGTCATTTTCTGGACCGCAGGACACGCTGTTCTCTTTTCTGGTTGCAGAAGTGGAATGACTACTGGCCTGAATGCTTCATGGACAACAGTAATGAAAGACACAGACTCAGAGCTTCCCACTACTGGCCGTATCTCTCCTGATGACAATCTCAAGCTCGCAGACAACCAGCCAGATGTCAGCTCTGGGGCAATCTCTCATGGGTTGGGCCTTCAGTGGCATAGTCTGCTGAATATGGGATTTGGCGATGCACAAAAAAGAACAGCTGTCAGTCACAATGGGTCATGACAAAAATGGCTCTCCAAATGGACAACAGTTGTTCTTGTTGTCTAGAAGGTTCTTGCAACTTACAAAGGCAGGTCATATGCCTTTGTAAGTTGAATATTTATTTTATATGAGACTACAATCTCTTGAACACCAAATGTTGCTTGAAAAAGCTTTTCGTTGTGGTGTTCACGGCTCTCTGATGTCAACCATATCTGCTGTGTAAGGTCAGGCTGAATCAGGGAGGCTGTTCTTTACTGTCCCTGCGAAAGTGTCCTGCATTCTTTACAACCAGGTTCACATTCTTTTTTTTAATTATTTTTTTGGGCCTTTTATGCCTTTATTGACAGTGCAGTAGAGAGAGACAGGAAATGGGGAGGCAGAGAGAAGGGGAATGACATGCAGCAAAGGGCTGTCCGATGCAGGACTCGAACCGGGGCCAACTGCAGCGAGGACCTGAGCCTCTACATATGGGGCGGATGCTCAACCAACTGAGCTACTCGACACATTCTCTTGTCTTATGCTGGTGTCAGGGCCTTTCTGTGTGGAGTTTGCCTGCTTTCCTCCCGCCTGTGTGGGTTCTTTCGCTTCCTCCCACAGTTAGCGCAGGTTAAGTTAATTGGCGAGACTAAACTGTCCGTAGGTGTGAATGTGCATGGTTATTTGTCTCCTATGTGTCACCCCTTTGATAGACTGGCGAGCCGTCAAGTGCATACCCCGCCTCTTGCTCAGTGTCAGCTGGGACTGGCACTAAGCGCTCCCCCACCGGAGCCCTCAAGGATAGGCGGTACAGCTGATAGATGGATGGATGGAATTCAGCATAAAACAGCCTCTAAACTTGTCAGAGTGCCACTTCCTAAGTCTTCGTGGGTGTGCGGTTGGGGTATAGCAGCCTATGTTATAGCAAGTATTAGCTGAGATTGGTTTAACTGCAAATTTCAGTGGAAGCTTTCAGCTTTCATGTTCCAAGTCTTTCATTAAACTATTTTCATGGTTATATAATTAGAAAGAAAATATGTGGTGTCACATTCTTGGCTCTGTCACTGGACACAGACAGCATACAGCCTGTTATTTGGACTAGCAGGCACCTGCATAACTGCTGCCCACATGCACCATACATCCTCAACAGCACAAGGCATTTTTCACACACATAGTTATCAATTTATTTTACCTACTGTAAAGGTTTTTTTGGGCAGAGATACACTCTTACATGAGGCTAATAAATGTTACATAGTCTTAGAGTATTTACATACTAAATAGGTACAAATTCAAAATCCCATAATTTCATGAATTTACTCAATTCTGAGCCTATGTACAAGGTAAAACATTATTTCTCTGAAACTGACTTACTGTCTTTTTTTTTAGCTCTGCGGCGATGGAAGAAAGATATGAGCACAAAACACATGCTCGCATCCAGGAAGTGGTAAGAATCAATAAAACACACGATCCAGACTTGCATATAAACATTGGATGAAATTTGTATGTCACTACAAGCTTTTATCAATGTAATGGTAGTTTCTGGTGTTTGTGGTAGGTGTTTATGATAAAACCACATTGATATTAATAATTAGAACAATAATAATGTAAGGCGATAAGCCAATACGGTGCGTGTGAGTACTGAGTATTATACTATGTTTAATATGAATTTGTATCCTTGATTACCTTTCTAGGTAAGGACAAAGATGTCGGACAAATATGTGCGTGAGGAGCCCATGATCAGGGGACCAAAGTTCCTGGTCAGACTCAGATCCCACACTGTGTTTGAAAACACTTCAGTCAAACTCTTTTGTACTGTTGAGGGCTTCCCCATGCCTATTGTAAAATGGTGAGTAAGAACTCAAGATTTAATGTTAAAATTAACAAGATACAGTATACCCTATGAATTAAAGGTTCCTTTTTTTTTGGCTAAATGTATCAAACATAACAGTAGCACAACCTTACAGTATTTCATGAAAGAAGTCTACTGTATCTTTTTTTCTTAGATATAATATTATTGATCGCAGTAGTGATGATAAGAACATTTTCTATTAGGGCTCCACATGTTTTGCTTTGATGCTGTAATTCTCCTCTATTTCAGGTATAAAGATGGTTTGATCCTGGACATGTCCTCTGGAAGGTACCTGGCTGAATCCATAGGTGGAATCCATTCTCTGGAGATCCTAAGGTAAAGTGAGTTCAAACACAGACTTTAAAATTATTTAACAGGTGTTCTGCCACTTGAGAAATAGCCTAGATTTTCATATTAAAGAGGAACTTATTTTACTCATGAGGGTCAGTTTATGTGTCAGAACAGGCAGAAAAGGTCTAATGATCCTTAAAGTTTGACTTGTAGTAGGGATTAAACATCAGGATATCTCAGCCTCTGCTCCACTGATTTTGACCATTCTTCTTTTTTTAACCTGTCACTTGGAAGGCCCTCCACTTATTGCATTTGCAATACTAAATCACTTGAGAAAACCCTAATTGTGTTTTGTGTTATACTGTGTGCACACCAGCTTTCAGGGAATATGTTACACATTTGTTTCAACTGCAGAGAGCAGTAACAGTTTGTGTGGTACAAGTGCACTACTAAAGGTAATGATGCACTGAGGAGAATAAAAAGAACACTACAGGCTGATGTAAACTATGCTGGTGTCTAAATATTTAAAACAATTTGCCAAATGTTAATGCATTAAATGTTTGTTGGGCTTTTAAGGATACAATTAATTTTTGTGAGAAACTACAGTTTGCTTGTGTGCAATGAAAATTCTACAACATGTTTTTAACTAATATTGTCCATTTACTCCTTTTACTCGGTTTGTAATTCATAATTTACAGCTACACATAACTTATTCATGATTCCTGCACACTTGGGCCTCCGACTGCCCAATTGTCTGGCTCAAGACTACGTCATGAACCATCAGAACCATCTCTCCTGCCAATCCCATCAGGATCTGCACACAAATTCAGACTAGAGTAATGACATCAGAGTCAGCTGACTGACTGTGTGGGTAGGCTGTGGTTACTGTATATGGGACAAGAGCATGTCCCGCTCTCCCTCAAGTCTTAGGAAGCTCAGCTGTTCAAGTGCTGACCTCAGTGCCACATGATACTCCAGGATTCTTTCAGTCATCACTCTTTCCTCGGATCCAATCACCTCTAGTTCCTTCTGTCTGTTACTTACATACAGCTGAACCCACAATGAAACTCACTTACTTCTTAAATATTTTAGGTTAATGCTCCTCAGCTCCATGAACCCCGTAAGAGGTTGGAATAGTCTGAAACAGTATTTTATCAGCCAAAAATTGTCTAAAACTTATATGCTTGGGGTGGTATTCAAGTTTTTCAAAAAAGCAGTTAGATCTTAAATAAATCTCTTTGAAATTATCAGCAGCTTGTGGAAACTTTAAGATAGACTCATGACAGAGAGAAACTGCAGAATCCCTCTCCCCGAGCGTGTCGATCTTGGATCCTTACACCATGACATTCCTGTGCACACCCTCACACACACAGCTGCACCGGTGCAACATTTCTGTGTATATGAAGTATTTCCTGAATGTTATTATGATTCAAAACAAGAATACATTTGCTACTGTCCCTCAGCTCCTCACTGTAGTCACTTCTGCAAATGATGTCAAAATCATCTCCTTATGATTACACCTGCCTATGCACTCTGCAGAGGTAGAAATGTCCCCATGTTAGATCATACTGGTGTAATATGAGGTTGTGGGAAAATTGGTGAGAGGAGCATCAGGGTAAGCAAGAGATTCAGGGAGGGAGAGAAAGATGAGGAGACTGGAGGATAAAGAGATAATGAAAGAAGGAAGAGATTAAACTCAAGAGGCTGAGGTTGTTCTTCAAACCATGAATGTGTGGCATATAATGAATGTGAGAAAGGAACGTGACTTTGGCTTCTGTAGCAGCGCTCATGTGCCTCTTAATCTAGCTTATACTTGACACAAGGGGTTAATGGCAGTCCTGTCATCCGTACCTATGACATAGGTTTTGATTTACAGTCCAGTGTCATATTTCACCCATGGATAGCACCACGAAGACCAATGGGGGACTACATGCATACTTGTAGAACTGCAGTTTTATCCAAGGAACTCCTATTTGGCCTTATCTCATTACCAAATAGGAGGTTACTGTGATAGAGGGGGGCAATCAGGGTGAGAGGCGCCAATGGTTTTGTTAGGTGTGTATTACTGAAGAGAAGATGAATGAACATTTCTTCAACTTGTTTAATGTTAAACTTACTTTTAACTTGTACTTTTAACGGCATCAGAAACTTGTAGGAGAAAACAGAGGAGGTCCAAACTGACTAGTTTTTCCATAACTGCTGTAGCCCCAAAGTGTGGTTACATGTGGCATGGCGATGGCAGCAACTGAATGTGCTTCTTCACTCCTTTGTGTAGAACTATAAATACACCTTCTGTCTTTATGTCTACATACAGTATGTCTGTCATCTTTTTGACTTTTCAAGCATCTGTGACATATATCCCTAGAGGGGACAGAAGCAACAACAACATTCCAATGCAAATATGACGCTCTAAATAAAGCAAGTTCCAAATCACAAAAGACATACAGTATTCCAATGCATTACATCCTGCAACTCATGGCATGCCTGTTGCAGCAGCAGATGTGATTTTAAAATACATTTTTTTGAGAAGAAGAAACTTATTGTTTCATATAGAATTAACTATCCAATTCCCTGTACCCGGGAAAAAACCAATACCTTCTCCGGATAACTGAACCCAGCAGGTTGCAGGTTCTACTGTATATGTGAACAGGGGCTTTGCTCGATCTCTGCTGTGCCCCCTCAGCTGCTTACTGTCCCTGGCAACATAATGCATAAATGTGGGAAATTATTGCTCATTTGGTGAATTAGTTTCATACACCTTGTAAAAGCAAACCCAAACTGGCATTACATCAGTAGGTGATGTAGCCCTATTAGAGCATATCCTCATGGATATACAGTAGCCTACATCTGGTATGCTGGCTATTTTCATTTCCAACCTTTTGATCAAAATACAATACAAACAAGAGTCTGTGAGAATCCTGATGGGTTTAATGACCTGGAATACCTAAATTGTGTTTTTATAGATGCTCAACTGATGATACAGCGCAGTACACCGCTGTTGCTGGTAACAACCATGGACAGGCTTCTTCTCAGGCCTCCATCATTGTTAAGCGTAAGTCCTTCTATCCAATTACCTGGGTCTAATGTTGTAGTGTGATGTTTTATGATCCAGTCAAACTACTTAACTAAACACGCATTTATTTCTGGACACATCACATTTATCTGAGGCCCTCAGATCTTTAACTGTACCTTTAGGCTGCCAGTCTTCCAGTACCACCATCTGTTACCATCTGTCTGCTTGTTCACTAGCTTTTTTTATTATTACAACTAGCTGCTGCTGATGATGGTATGTTTGCTTTTGAATCATGTAGGCCTCAAGGAGGAAGAAGAGTCCTGTCCATACGCATGGTTGCCTTTCACAGGTAAGCATCATGATTACCTCCATTTCCATCCAGGTGTGTCCAGAAATGTCAGAATCAGCACCACTGCTAAGCCTTACATTATTTATATCTTTTCAAAGTGATGCAACAAGCTGTTACTGTTATTACCTGTCCTATTTCCACCTCTCTCTTGTTCTCTGTTTCTTCCTTTCCCCTGTCTCTCAGCTGCCATGCTTCCCAAGATCCACTACACTAAAATCAAAATTACTTTTCTGGAGAAGTTTGGGCCAGTGTTTGCTTCCGAGGGAGAATCTGCCACTCTGTCTGCTACCATGACCCTGAACCCCAACCTGGCCAACCTGCAGCCTGAGGCACAGTGGTATAGAGATGGTAATTGTTATAAAGTAACATTTTATGATGAGGTAATTACCCTATAATTGCTAGTAATATATACTGGCTACCATGGCGACTACCCAATCCAGTCTAGTCGACATGCTGTGGACAAATGGGAAAATTTTACGGTTACTATTTTTACTGCAAATTAATTATGCTGAGAGTGGTTAAATGAGAAGCTTGATTTGCTATGCGTGTGCCTGTAGACATTACACAAACGTCCTATGAGGTATAAAAGAAATTTGTAAAAGATTAATCTTTCATATTCAAACTGACTATATGCAACCAGACCTTATGTGTAATTTACAGAAATATAGAGTTAGTTTTAGCAGCTTAGCACAGAGGTTTATAAGAATTATGTAATGACACTCAACTCAGGATCCTGTCTCATTTCTAGACACTCGTCTGTTTGATTCTAAGTGGGTGAAGATTGAAACTGGCAGAGGAGTCACCACCTTGAATCTTCCCAATCTCTACAAAGACGATGAAGGCCTCTACACACTCCGTATGGTCACTAAAGGAGGCACCGCAGAACACAGCGCATTTGTCTCTGTTGCAGGTGAGGTTTGCTAGATGACTGGGTAGTCTATGAGAAGTTGATATCTTTAAAGGAAATGATAAGCTTATGTCAAAAGAGTGGTTCAAATATGAACTCTGAAGCATACTGGGGTTTTTCTTTCATTGATTTGTTGTCTTTTGTGGATTTTACAGAACTCTGTTACTATACTTATTTAAAATATTACTTAAATATAACATGATTATAATA
The DNA here is from genome assembly GCF_021018895.1 of Seriola aureovittata. Taxonomy (NCBI): domain Eukaryota; kingdom Metazoa; phylum Chordata; class Actinopteri; order Carangiformes; family Carangidae; genus Seriola; species Seriola aureovittata. The sequence goes on from NC_079364.1 coordinate 19,103,308, forward strand.
ACAATGCCACCCTGTCACCTGCTGTGTAGATGGTCCTCCTCCAGTCCCTGCTGCACCTGGTGCTCCTATGGACCTTAAGATCCACGATGCCAATAGAGACTATGTCATTGTGTCATGGAAGCCTCCTAATACCACCACAGAGGGTCCAATCCTGGGATACTTTGTGGACAAGTAGGAGTTACTCATATAATCAACATAAATAGATAAACTGACCAACATAAAGACAAACTGATTACTGTAAATCATAATATAGAGTTTCCCTGACTATCTGTACAAATGATGGGATTACTGTTTCTAGTGATAGACAATCCATCCATTTTCATTATACTGCTACTCCCTCATTCCTCTTAAGATTTTCTCTGGGCATTTTACAGCTAAGCCAAATTTTGACTTATTTTGTCACTCACATTTTACCCTATCCAAACTTGAACACACTTGGATAATTAATGTACAGTACACAGGAGCCTAAACTGCATGAGCTCTGCTTGCCATCATTTTCATATCTTTTAAAAACAACAGTTCACTTTATTTCCTCATTTTTAATCAAAACCATTCATGCAACATGTTGTCTTCTCCTCTTCTGAACCCCTCTTCTCTTTTCTCCTTTTTGTTTTTAATCAAATTTTATAGATGTGAAGTTGGTACTGAAAACTGGACCCAATGCAATGACCACCCCATTAAGATCTGTAAATACCCAGTGTCTGGGCTGTTTGAAGGACACTCCTACTACTTCAGAGTCAGAGCTGTCAACTCCCATGGAATCAGCAAACCATCCCGCATGTCTGATCCTATCGCTGCCCTGGACCCCACTGAGTTTGAGAGGCTTCATGGTAAGTTTAACTGGATTCGTATCGAGAAATGTCATCCTTGCCTTTTATAATCCATCATTTGTAGACAAACGTAGATAAACGTATTCTGTTGTCAGTGACATGCCAAATGTCAGTGCTGTTTGTGGATGATGGCATGAATATAAAGTTGTTGTTTCTGACATTATATTAAAAATGTATGTTTTGCTATTTTCTTCCACTGACGTAACTCAGAGGTAGTTTATCATAAAGCCACTTCATGCATGTTTGTATCCACATATTATTCAAAACAAACACACTTTTTCTTTCGCTTTAATATGCTTTTCCAAGAGAAAAACAAACAAAAGTAAAATTTTTGACACACAGGAAATAATAGGTTCCTGTTACTCCAGTTATTTTATTGTGATATATGTTTTTGTTGTAAATTAACCCAGCTGATACAAATTCATATCTGAAATCTACGTGAAGTAACTTCAATATCAACTTGGAGCAGATTGATGATCATATCTTTTATTTTCCTGTAGCCAAAAAGCTTGGAGGAAAACTGGATGTTGTGTCTTACCATGATGAAGTTGAAGGTGAGTTTTCCAATTCCAGTTAAAACTAATCTAGATATATTACTAGATATGGATTCTAATGTTTAATGTATATATATATATATATATATATATATATAAATAATAATCCGTGTGTATATGTGTGTGTGTCTGTGTAGCTGAGGGAAAGCCTCCAGGTGTTCCATCAAGAATTCATGCCTCAGAGACAGACAGGACGTATGTAGTTCTGAGCTGGAAAGCTCCTGCATATTCCAGCAAGGCTCCCATGTGGTACTATATAGAAAAGGTAATAAATACTGTTTTACCACCACCACTGTCTTGACTGTTTGAAAACTACATTGTGAATACTACTTGTGCATCTCATTAGTAGTTTAAGTTCATGCTAAATGTGTGGTACTCCTCTCTCTCCTCAGAACAAATATAATAGACATAACCAGAAAACATTTTAAATGTTTACACTGTACTCAGTACCCTGCTGTATTTGGTCCAACAATATTAATTCAATCTCTAAAACTGAAAGAAACATTGTTGATCTTTTGTGTGAAACACCATAATTTGTCTGTCCCCACAGTCCATGGCAGACAGTGAAGCGTGGCAGCGTGTTAACACTCAGGTCCCTATTCGATCACCACGTTATGCCGTCTTTGACCTGGCAGAGGGCAAACACTACAAGTTCAGAGTTTTGTCTGCCAATATGTATGGAATCAGTGAGCCATCAGAGCCGACGGGACCTATTGAGACTCAGGAACTGAAAGGTCTGTGTCTGTCCATTTCACTCACTGCACAAGTGTAGATTCAGTCCATATTTTAAACATTTATCATTATTATTGCCACTGTAATGATCGTTCATTGTTATTTCTTTGCTGTCTTCAGGTGTGCCATCAGCTCCCGGTCAGGTGATTGCTACAACGGAAACAGACACCTCCGTCCTCATCCAGTGGGCTCCTCCAAAAGAACCCAACAATTTGATTGGCTACTACATTGACCAATGTGTGAAGGGGTCCAAAGACTGGACCTCGGCCAATCACAAGCCTCACAAGAGCACCAGGTATGTTTTTAGCCAAACAATAACACAATGTCGGAAATGTGTCTTACTTTGATTGTTGGTTATAGCGATACACATTTCTGTTTTTTTTCCAGGTTTGTGGTTAGTGGTCTGACCAAAGGAGAAACGTATGTGTTCCGTGTCCAGGCTATCAATGAGCTGGGGCTCAGTGATGAATCCCAGGAGTCTGCACCTCTGACTGTCAAGGCTTCCCTAAGTCAGTACTGGCATATTTTTGGTCACCATTACTGATTGATTGATGATGATGATAATGATGATTATCTGCTTTGTAACATCTCCCTGCTGGACTGTGATGATCATTTCGATGAATGCGAAGTAATCATTGTAATTATAAGTATTACAATTCAGTCCTTCCTCTACAGCCCACCCCTCTGCTCCTTACGACATCGCTTTGCTGAACTGTGACGGCCATTCAATGGTTCTGAACTGGCAGAAGCCTCTTCACTCTGGAGGAGCAAAGATCAAGGAGTATTATGTGGACAAAAGACGCAGTGGCACAACCATGTGGAGGGAGATTCATATCCCACCAGTCACAGAACGACTTTATAAGGTACAGCAATGTCTGTTATTAAACCTGCCTTAAAACATGAAAACAAACTGAAGAAGGGGGGTGACACTTTTAGCATAACCTGGATACAAGTACTTTGGTTGGTTGTTCTCTGTACACGGCAAAGCTGAAAGTCATGTACCTATTTTGTTTTAACTATGGTTTGGTTTGGTTTTCTTAGTAACCATGGTAACACTTTGTTGACAGGTGGAGGGCCTGACAGAGGGAGCAGTCTATCAGTTCCAGGTGTATGCAGCCAATCTGGCTGGCCTTGGACCAGCGTCCAAACATTCAGCAGACTTCACCTGTGAGGCCTGGACTATGCCAGAGCCTGGTCAGTAAATATCATCTGCTGACCAACTTGATCACCATCACTGACAAACTCTAAAACATGAAAGGGAAGGACGGGAATTAACACATGTACACAGGAGCACAAATGTAAATGCGTGTTTGTGTTTTTCCTCTTATTCTTTGTGTCCTTTAGGTCCTGCCTATGACCTGACTTTCTGTGAAGTGAGAGATAATTCTTTGGTGGTTGAGTGGCAGAAGCCTGTTTATTCTGGTTCTGGACCAATCACAGGCTATCACGTTGAGTATGCTAAGAAGGGCACTTCTGACTGGACCACATCCAATGAAAAAGCTGTCAGTCACCGCTTCCACAAGGTGAGAGCATTTCTAAAACTTCTCCTAAAGTCTCACTGTGTCTCTGTTTACTTCTAGTAATCCTAGTTTTCTTTTTTTCATTCATCAGACATTTGTTACAAAGTCTAAAAAATCTTATAGAACATCATGAAACAAATGACAGTACCTCTTACACAACAAAGAGCATATGACTTTATTTAACTTTGTAAATAACTTTACTTTATAACATATTATTGTAGAGAAATTGAATGCTAGTGTTTAATGTCAGCACTGCTGAAACAAAAACATATTACAACTACTTTGCGGTGCGCTCCTGATGCTATATTGTATGTTGTTAAATGTTAATAATATCTTGATCACAGTGCTCCTCTATTCTTTTGTTTACCTATGTAAAGATTTCTATTGGCTCCTGATAGCTACACTATTGTTTTCAAACGACCATACATTACATATACAGCCTTCTTTACCAGACTATAGTGCTTTATTCACCCTGTTGTACAATTGAGTAATACACCTACATTAAACTGTGTGACACTGACACCTAGTGGATAAAATATACAATTACTGGGTTAAGTATTAAACATAAATATTAAGAAGGTAGATGGATATTCTTGGTTTTAGAATGAAAAGTAGCAGCAAATGGGCAACTTATTTCACATGTGACACCGGCAACTCATTCAACAAATGAGAATTATATGCATTTCACTGACTACTGTAATGAAAAGAGTAATTAGTGCTCTAATAAAATGTGGGTTGCAAAAAGTGAATAAAAATAGGTTACGTAATTCATTAGCATAAACAAAAACTAATTATGGGTCTGGGTGCTAGTATAGGACAATACATTTTGCATTTATTAGCTTGAGTAGCTGCTGCTGTCGCTATCTCATCTGCCAAATAATAAAATGGGTTATTTACCTGCAACAGTGGACAGACGTCCTACTATCTTGTTAATGTCACAGTTACTGTACCTGGCAGACTTGCCCAAATTGACGATGAACACACCTGTGCAGCAATGTTCAGAACTCTCCTCCTCTTACCAACGGAGGCTTGTTTCCTTGTCTGTTTGTTTTCTAGGTAACAGGCCTGGAGGTGGGCACTAGCTATGTGTTGAGAGTGCGTGCAGTGAATGCTGCAGGAGTGGGTATGGCCTCAATGGCCTCTGATCCCGTGACTGCGAAGGCTGTGGCAGGTAACATTTAATCACAGACAGTGGGAGATTAACAAATTCAATGAATCAAATTTTTTAAAGACGGATCTCCAAATTATTCTTTGTATACTAAAATAATTGCACCATGGGTATGCTTTGTTGGAATTATTTACTCTTTTTGAAAGTGCTGGAGGCAAAATGAAAGGAGGTCGACAAATATAATACAATAGAATATAATGGATATAATAAAAGTGTTAGAATGATCACTTTATTGCTGTGTGTGCTTGTCTGTGCGATTAAAGGTGCCCAGGAGGTGTCCTGTGTGGTGGACGCGAAGTCAGGTGACATTGTTATGTCATTCGAGTCCTGCCAAATGAGCGAGAGCTCTCAGTTCGTCTGGAAAAAAGATTATAAAGAAATCACAGATTTCTCCAAAGGAGTGGTGATTAAGACTGAGGGCAGCCAGTAAGACCACAGACACATACACACCTGCACACATATTGGTCGGATGCTGTAAAATATGCACTTTGAAATCTAATATGTGCAACATCTTTCTGTCTTTGTCTATCTGTGTCTCACTCATGTTCTGCGTTGTAGTTCTAAGCTTATCTTCAAGAACGCAGATAAAGAGGACTTTGGGACATACTCTGTTTCTGTCACCAACACAGAGGGAGTTTCATCCAGCTATAAAATCTCTGCTGAAGGTAGGACTTACCCGTCACTGTGCACGTCTGGCCCCACAAAAGTCTGGCTTTCGAATTGTACAGAAATCTAACAGCAATTAAAAATTCTATCTGCAACCTGAGCTGTTGAAATCTATTCTGTTATTTACAGCCTAGACTGACTATTATATATTCCTTTTGACACATTAAATTGTCGCAATCATTATCTTCATTACGTTAAATTCCATTAAACATTTGTTTCCTCCATCTGTTAAAGTAGTGCCTGCAAATATCTTTCATGCCTTGAACATGAAATTTTGAACAGCGGTACAGGAGCATCATGTTCCAACATCCACCAACAAGAACATCAAAAGTACAGACTTAAGCAAAATTAAAAAGGAAACTACATGTAGAGGAACTGAGGCATTGTGCAGGTGGAAACAAGGATGAAAGCAAATAGGCCCTGCCTAAAAACGATCACACTGGCATGTAGGCCAGTAACAAACAATTTCATTACACGTCTGATGAATACTAGTAGAGCACATTGCTCACATTATTTCTCCAAGCTTGGGGCAGTATGTGTGTTTTAAAACCACATCTTCATGGAAAAGGGCCTTCTGTCAGACTGTTTCACAATATTTTTCCTGCTATTGCACCATTACGCTACAAGGCTATAATATGTCATTCTGTGTGCCTTACACTGATTGCTTCCCATTTGGCCTACAGTTTTTTCAGCCCAACTCACAATAATTTCAAAACTTTTAGTACACAAGGTTTCATTTATTTTCTTTATACCACAGGTACAAGGGAAGCCTCCAATTATTTAATACACTAACTCCGAATGCAGTTTGTCAGAGGAATTTCAGAGTGGGCCTTTGGGTGTAGTTCTAGGCTTTTAAAAATACTTAACCATAATGCATTGTCTTCCCTGTGGCTACATCTTTAAGTGTTTGTGCATTTATCTGCCTCTGCCTATTAAACACAATTACAGTAATGACTTCTCCAACTCCAAACTTGGTACTTGAAGAACCCTTCAAAGTGCATGCTAAAATTACATCCATGTATAAAGTGTAAACTTGTTTGTGCCCACAGCCGAATGACATGAATAACTTGTTACTTTTATGTTTCAGAGTTGGCAAAGATGCTGGCACTCAGCTATGATATCAGACACCCAAGTAGGTACCTCTAGCTGACTCTGTCGATCCCTCATAATCTCTCTCTTTGTCCCTTTTAATCTCTCTCCACTTACACTTTTTTCTCTGCTGGTTCTTTAATCTGTTTTACCCACTTTCTATTTCTCTGTTTCTACCTTTCATGCTTTCAGTTTGCTTTGTTCTGACTTGCTTTGAACCTTTCAGATTTCTTTCTTCTTTTAGGAGTATATTTCTCTTTTTATTCGATCCAAAAAAAGTCTTACCTGCTTTTGCATCACCTGCCTTACCACTATTCACCTACTCTGTCTGTTGCTTCCCAACTGACTCCTCTCCTTTCCTCTCCTCTCCTCTCCTCTCCTCTCCTCTCCTCTATTACTAAGTAATAACAGTTTGTTTAAGTTATGATTAAGTAAGTGCAATAATGTTCTTTCACCCGTGACCGTCCTTTTTTTCTCTCCTCTTCCCTCCTCCAGTCATCCCGCTGAAGTCAGAGCTGGCCTATAAGATTTTGGAGAGAGGAAGAATGAGGTTCTGGCTGCAAGCTGAAGAGATTTCTTCCAATGTCACCTACAAATTCTTTGCCAACGACAAGGAACTGTCTGGGGCTGATGTAAGATACACTGTATTTTTAAAAACTGACATAGTTAGGGAGAGATGGAAAATTTGTTTGTCTGTCATGTTGCAATATTAAAGCCACAATCACAGTAAAAGTATCCATATTCATGAAGTCTGTCCGTGAGTGCATTATGGCCTTTTTACAAAAAACAACTCTATTTTTCTGCAGCCCAACAAGATGGGTCATGACGTCTCTACAGGTATCATTGAGTTCATCATGGACCATTTCACAGAGGAGAATGAGGGAACATTTACCTGCCAGATCACAGATGGAGGAGGCAAAGGACAGAGCTCACTGGTTCTGATTGGAGATGGTAAGAGAGGCTGGGTCTGATTTCTCACTGTCAGCATCTCTGCTGTCTTTCTAACCCTGTCAAACCAAGTACAAACAGAATGGACTAAAATCCATTACCCAAAGAAATAACACTGAACTGCAAAAGTAACAAGAATGCAAATGCATATACAAATAAGTAAACACAGCCTATTCAGATCTACAGTGTGTGTGTGTGTGTGTGTGTGTGTGTGTGTGTGTGTGTGTGTGTGTGTGTGTGTGTGTGTGTTTGGCGACATACCTTCTACATCCCTGGCATTAGAAAGTAATTTTGTGGTAATGTATTCAGTTTAAAACAGTAACTATGTATGAAGGACGCTCTGTTTCTGATTCAAATAAAGATGCTTTATTTCATAAATTATGATTCCACCCTCATACAGGAGGCCATTAGCTAGGTAATCCTCTGAAGGAATCTATAGCAACTACTGGCAACACTTTGATCTTTTAATTATTCTCTGTTTATGTGTGTCTGTATGTGCACACAGGTTTCAAGGCAGCTTTGGCTGAGGCTGAGTACCAGAGGAGAGAGTACATCAGAGTCAAGGAGGGTAAGAAACAAAACATCACTCACTTTAAGGCTTGTATGAGTTCTACTCTACTTGGTCTGAGACCAGCACACCATTGCCTGGAAGACATCTAATCTAATCAGTGAAAACGCAGGAAAGAAGTGAACCAACATTACTTAAATATGGATCCAATTTGAATGGGTCAGTACATGCAGCACAAAATAATTCCCAAATTTAGAAATGTATAGAAAAGATACTGTAGGATACACATGAATATTCCATGGTGGTATTTTGTATTAAGAATTTAAAAACACACTAACTTAAGCTTGAGGCAATTAATAGAGCTCAAACAATCAAGGTCTACAAGTAATTTATTTTAAACTCACTGGGCCTTTCTCTCCTGCCTTTATCCACCACAGGTCCCCACTTCAGTGAGTTCCTATCACTTCACGTTGGAGACGACTGCTCTGTCACTTTGGTTTGCAAGGTAAACACAGCCAAACTCAATAATAATTGAATATTTACACTCTAAACAAATGGAAGGCTGACTTCTGGATAGCTGATTATCCATTCTGTGGAGCGTAGGATTCAACAATGCTGTGTAATGATAAGGTCTAGATTGAAAATAACATGCATTATACTGTCAGCTTTTTCTTGGATTTGTTAATGTGAAGTATATAATCAAGCCAAAGTATTGTTCATATTGCCCAAGATAATCTGAATCTGTCATCTGTTTAGTCTGTTTGCCAGTCAAGCACAAATAAACATATAGAACAAATTAAATGAGTGAATTAATTAATGTGAGCATCAGCCATTTTGCAGAAATATGCTCTCTTTGTAGTTGGTGTGAGTGATTAGTTAGTGTACGAGATATTCTTTAAAAGAGGACCACATGCTATGGTTCTCTTGGGGAAAGTGGTGAGGAGAGAGTAACTGTCAGAGAGATACCTGAACAGATGATGAGTAACTTTGCATACACCACTGGCTTTTTCGAGTTGCATTTTGTAAGGAGGAAATCTAAGGTATACAGCATTGAGGGCATAGCTCACAAGTTTTATATTTAGTTTTACATTCAGCATCTCTAATCGACCTGTTATACTTCAAGCACTGAATAACGCTGGATGGCATGAAAAGATGAGGTGCACCATATCTAAACTCAGGGGACTAGTGACTTTTCAAAGCAGATTAATGGAAGTAAAGCAGAAGTGCAGTTTTGGGTTTAGGACCATCTGAGACTGAATTGGTGCCACTGGGATTTAATGATCTGGTATTTAGTATGGAGGCTATAATAAAAGCTAAAACCTTGTTAATGATAAATATGTTGAAAGTTTTAATATGTGTGGTTCTGCTTTTCATTACAGGTTGCTAACTTGAAGAAGGAATCAGAGTTCCACTGGTACAGAGAAGACACGGAGATCATCCCTGATGTGAAGCCTGACCTTGGATCAGGAGTCTGTAAACTGCCAATTAAACTGGTAATTGCTCTTTGATGCTGTTGATCTTCTGAATGCTATAACCCCGTGTACAATACTACTATTTCTATCTATGTTATACATTTACATATCAGGTAGTGTAGTGTTGTAGTGGCTATGCTAAGTCAAGTGGCTATGCTAAGTCAAGGCATGAATGTAATGTTTTGCTCAGTGATTTGTCAAGTTACAAAAATGCTGCACTGTTTTAGGGTTTCTCTGAGGATCCGAAAACAAGAAAAAAGAAACAGACCTCACAATGTCTTCAGATTCATAATACTGTATTCCCTGTGTTCCCTATACTATTGTATGTGTTTCCTGTTTTGTTTGTCTAGTTTTCATTGAAGACAGCGGGAATTTATAAGGCCACCATCAGTGATGACAGAGGAAAAGATATGAGCCAAATTGACATTTCTGGAAAAGGTAAACATATCTTTCTTAATTAATTTATCTTAGAGGAGTAATTGACTGACTGGTCAGCGGGCCGGATGTAAAACTGAGCAAGAATAAAGAATAACCTGCAGTATAATGGCTTGTCAAAAGTGAACATCTGAAAAAAGAGCCTGACATTCAAAAGCGAGATACAGGAAAAAATATGATCCAAATATATATTGTATCTGTAAATGACAAACTAATGAGTTTTTAAAGAAGCTATTTGTTAGTTTTGCTATTGCTACACAGCCAAAGTTAGCATTAACAGCTGTTTACTTACCAGAAGAAAGGTTGCCAGAAATGTTTACTTGCCAAGAGCGGTCTCCAGGGATGGAAGGTAACGCCAATGTTAACTCTCATTTATATCACCTCTCCTTTTCTACTGAAGTTAGCACGGTAACCAGCTAGCCCCAGCTTGACTACTATAACGATGGCCGAAGCTCTTGTCAAGCAACGATCACCATCACCTGCTCCCGGCAAGAAACACATTCGGCAGCAGGGGATACTTACAAATAGCCCCTTTAACAAATCCTCTTACCCCAACCTTGTTTTTCTAATTATGGTATAAACATAGTTCTTGCTATGTGACAGCTCGTTCACCAGCTGACTGTATTTATTCCTGAGAAAATTTAATTTTCCTGTAAAAGTTTGTGTGAAGTCAACCTAAACTGGTACAATATAGCCTACTCCTTCAAGCTTGTACTATGGTAGGACTTATTAAATTCCTTTTCAGTGTATTTAATCCCCACTGCATTAGAAGTTTGTAAGTATTTAAAGGACCAGTGTATCGGATTTAGTGGGGGTTGCAGATTGCAACCAACTTAATACCCTTCCCCAGATCCCAGCAGCAGGGGGGGCACCTCGGGTTGGTGAGGTGGGCCCAATCCGAAAAAGGCACAGTGATCCATGGGAAATTATCCCGGTATGCCTGATGGCCAGTCCGACTATGTTGTACCTAGGTGGTGCATGCACGCTTAACACGCCAGCCGTTTGAATATCAATGGGTGATAAAAATCAAATCCTCTGCCAGGAGTTGTGAGGTGTCTCCTCTTTATGCAGCCGTTGTTTCAAATTAAAAGCCCTCTGCATAGTCATGCAATTGTTACTTCATGACATTGCAGCAGTGGCATTACTTATAAAATATATATATGATATAGATAGTGGAACACTGGTCTACCACAGAAACTCGCATATTTAAACCTGCACACTTTTGTCTCCCTCCTCTGGCAGTGAGAGTAATTACACAAACAAAAGTCACACCAATGGTAATCTGTGTTTGTCCTCACCGTCGATTGCTTTATTTTTTAGACCATAATCCTTAAAAGTTTAGTTTTTATCTGGAGCATCAGAAACTTTTCTTGAACACTTTACCATACTCATAATTGCTGTAGCATACTCCGTCTCCATCTCCCCTCTTCATCTCTAGCAAACCAATCATTGCCGGTTTATGTAAAATTCATTGCTAATGGTGGGCCAGCGGTGAAATGTTGCCACAGAGAGATTTAAAACTCTGTTGTACCGCGAAATCCAGAGATTTACCTGGCACTGATAGGTGCTGAATCAGCATCATGTGGACTCGCTTGGTAAGGGCTTGAATGTAAAGGACATTTAGATGCAAAAGTCCCGCACTCCAGTTTTAATTTAACCTTTCCTTACTGAACTTTGAATGTAACCACCAGAGGGTAACATTGTGACTTCCATTTTCTTGGCTCTTGCCCTGACCTTATGTTTGTCTGCTTCTCTTCTAGTCTTTGACGATGCCATAAATAAAATCAACCAACTGGCTGGTAGGTATCTCCCTGTTACACACACACACACACACACACACACACACACACACACACACACACACACACGCACACGCACACGCACACACGCACATGCACACACACACACACACACACACGCAGAGGTGAATACACAGACATCAATTATCTCACAGAGATAGACAGATATCCGTATTAAAAACAGCACTTAACGTCACCATGCAAATTATCTAAATTTAACATGGCACAATCGCACCACAGTGATAAGAGATTTAGTAGATCCATCGCCATGCTGATACATTTCTGTTTTAAAATCCCACTGTGACACACACACACACACACACATACTTATCAGCGTGTGGCAGAAGTTGTCATGCTGGAAGCATTTGGCCATCATGTGGTGAAATCACTTTAAAATTCCACTGCGCTGTCACAGTGACAGTGTGGAGGAGCGTCTTACTCCTATTTTAAGAGACAGTCACTTGACAGCTCTGCAGCAAGTGTTACAGCAGTGGTTGCAGAGGAGAAGAGGGTTCATTACTGTGATAATGGGAAACCATGGTGATGTGACCAGGTGGATGACACACTTGCACACTTGTAATATGCAGTGAGCAAAGTCACAAACAGACATAGTGTAGTCTAAAAGTCCCTTTTACATTTAACAGCTTTAAAAGAAAAAGAGTTAATAAAAACTCTGCTGGTCGAAGTGTTTTTCTGAATGCAGCATACAAACAGTCTGCACTCTGTTTCATTAGTACAAGTCTGCTCTCCAAGCTGGACAATAGTAACATAACAAGGGAAGTCTTAAAATGAATGCTACAAATGGCCGCAGATGGAAGTTTAGTTTCGTTTGATTAATTCTGGGGGGGAAAAGCACACTCCGTAGCTCTCGCTGCAGAGAGAGGCCACGTTATCAAGCAGCAACTGGAAAATATGTTTCTGATTTTGATTTCAAATGTGCCCTCCACAAATTCTATCACCTCCATCACCTCCTCTAGGAGCCAGTGCAGCAGAGCTGGTGATTAACTGCACAGCAACGGGCATTCAGCTACAGTGTCACATGAAGTACTACACCTCAGAGATGGACATCACTTGGTATCATGGGTAAGAAATTCAATTTACAATACTAATACAAATAACATTAAAACTAATAACACTACTACTATTACCATGACAACCACAACTAGTACTACTAGTAAAAAGAAGAAAGAAAGAATGACTTCAGTATTAGTAGTCATTGCAGTGATTGTAGGAGGAATAGGAGTATTCGTTTAAGTCTGCCTATAAACATGCTGACCACAAACATATTATTTTGCTTTTCTCTCGAGTTAAACTGCCGGGAGTGGCAAAAACAATAAGCCACATAATAAAACTTGTGATGGCTGTTGGCAAGTGTTTTCATTATCCTGGTTATTGCAGTAAAATTGCCCCATTTTGTGACAAAAATCACACCCCTATCATCTTCTATAAAGAAGCATGGTTTTTCTGCACTTAAAAGCACTCTGTCGTACCCTAGAGATTATAATGCGTGGAGAGAGGGGAAACAAAATCAGAGAGACTGGACAGAGAAAAAGAAAGAAAGAAAGAAAGAAAAAAAAGTCAAAGAATGGAGAGAAATAGACAGAAATAGACAGAACAATGACAGGGAGTGGTAGAGGCTTTTCTGTTATTCAATTATTCAAAGAACAAAAATTATGGAGATTAGATTTTTAACCTCTCCACGGCCTTTCTGTGAGCGTGTGCGAGAGAGCGACAGATAGCAAGAGAGAGAAATTGGTATCCCTAGGCGTAACATTAGGCAGGCATGTAAACATGATTTTCCATTACCTCTGAAACAGACTTCACCCACTCACATACAAACACTACACGCACATACACACTAACCTCTCTTCTCCTCTCCTCTCTTCTCCTCAGTGAGACTAAACTCTCCCACAGTGACAAGGTTGTGATTGGAGGAACCCCTGCTATGGCAACAATGGAGGTATTATCGTCTCCTGTACAATGCGGAACAGTATATGCTCGTTAGGTGGATCATACATAGGTGATTTTATGACAATAAAGCACAACAGATGGTGGCAATGTTGCCCTTCAGTGTTGCTTTAAAAGAGGTGATACCAGGGCAACTTTGAGAAGATTTAAATAGATAATCTCACCGCCACAACGGGTAGCTAATGAATAAAAAGATCACACATTTTAAAATCATTAATGGTAATTAATTAAACGGTGCATCTTCCTTTTACTTTTTGTCAGAAAGCTTTATAATTATAGATGAATTCATCTTTTTTAAACCATGAATTAAAGAAAAACTCCTAGAAATAAACAGCCAGACACCGACTGGTTGATGGGCTTGTTGGCCGCATGACTGATGGTTAATTTACTGGTTTAATCACAGGTGATTGAGCCAGTGGAGAAGGACAAAGGGATGTACTCCATTGTGATCACCGACCCTGAAAACTCACATAAACGCACACTGGACCTCAGTGGTGATGGTCAGTAACTTTTTCTCTCTCACTTCTCCCTCATTTGTTCTTGTTGTGTGTCACTCACTCTTTTATTGATAATACCATAAAAAGAGGTTAGAAACGACACAGTCACTTGTTTTTATGGAGCACTTGGATTCAATCTGTAGTTTAAGGCTTTGAAGTGATGCTCCAAACCAAAATCTATCTTTTGAGTATCAAACACCCAGTAGGCCTGAAAACTGGCTGTAAAAAGTTTGCTCCTTCAGAGCTGCAGCTGTGGTCTGCCTGAAGTCATGTTGGATGTAACAGATTCCAGTAGCGTTGGATTCTCATGCAGTAAATGTATAAAAAATCTCCAAAGAAACTTCTCAAACCCCTGTCTCCAAATGCTCATGTTCCAGTTATATGTTTGACAAATATTTGGTAAGTGCACTGCTTTTCAGTTGTATTACGCTCAAGTTCTGAAGCTGTGCCAGAAACAGTGTATTTATATTTTCACTAGAATATTTCAGTTACATTTATTGAAAGTGGACACTGCTGCAGTTTTTCACAAAGGACCAAGACACAGACACAATTTTAAAGCCACATTTTAGGCCTGGTTAAAGGGTACTTAAAATATCTGGTTGAGTATCACTGTAAAGTAAACAATTAAAATTGTGAACAGTAGCAATGAAATTCTGCTTTTGTCTTTTACAGTATATGAGAAGGCCTATGCTGAGTTCCAGAAACTCAAGTAAGACTTCACTCTGAAATCTGTTACTTTACACGTGCCTTTATGTGTTTATTTTAGTCTGACTACCTCTGATAATGATGAATAACAGTTTCCTTCACATTTTAACTTTCACTGCTTGATCACTGCAAGTTTGACATCTGGTAGCTCAAAGTCATGCGTAATGATTTCCCCTGACACTTTCTGTTCATGTACTGAGAGTCATATTCATTATCCTTGTTCAAAAAAAAAGTGAAGCACAAAGTTAACTATAAGTACCCTTGATATTTTCACTAACTAGTTTTCAACCACAAATTTAACTTGAGCTGAGTTTCTACATGTAGACCCAACACACCCTTTCCTAAGATAATCAATTTAAAGGATCAATAGGCTTTTAATATGCCCACTATGCTTACGTTTTACTGTTCCGTTTGCAAACAGTGCTGCTACTGCTTCTGTTGAGCATTGCAGTTCAACATGCCCACCTCCAATCTGTTCGAGAATACACTAAACTGTGCTGATCTTAGTTTATGCCTGCAGGCAGTGATAAGGTGAGAGCCTAATGTAGATTATTCACATGTGTTTGTGCACTGAACTGCTTCTTATAAAATGTTCTGTTGAAACACTGCCACTCTGCTATTACACTGGGTTTTTATGTACTTATAAGATGGCCTACAGGTACATCAAAAACTATAGTGGATCTAAATACCCAACGCCTTGCTGTCTGAAGTAGTGCAGTATATTGTAATTTGAGATAAAAAAAAAAATCAATGCTAAAAATAGATGAAGTCAGGCAGCAGAGATCCTTTGGGGTCCTTTGGCTATTTGGGCCAAAGCAAAACCCCACACAGTGAATTTTGCAAATCCATTTAGAAAAATCAATTGCAACTCCAAAGACTAAACACTGCATGCTGAGTGGAAACCATCCAAATCCCTTTTCTAATTAACATTCAAAGAAAGACATTTAAGCACAAGATTTTACAAACACGCTGAAACAAGTGACACCCTGTTGCCCCTTTGATTTAGTATCAACATGCGAGGAGGACAGCAGAGTTCCCCCAACCATCTGGTCCTGTGGCTGACCTCTGGTCCACTCGTGCTGCTCAGACAGCCCTCGCCCAGTTACTGCAGAGCAATATCATTGTTCCCATGAAAAGATTCGGAACGGTCCCACCGTAAACAACAGTATAATGTGGTCTGGCTCTAAATCCAGAATACCTTGTGGCAAACCATCTGAACACAGTTAGTGGGCCAAAGATGGAAAAGAGATATCATGTGTGTGGTCACTGAGCAGAGCAAAACATTATCATCATACATATCATCCCGACTGCACAATACAGGGTTAGAGGTCTGATGCTCAAACAGAAGTAGAATTATTAGGGCTTTTAGTAGTGAGAGGTGCATTTTACTGGTCATGACATATAGTTTTAAAGATTTATTTTGAAAAATAAACATCTTTAATTTTCCCTTCTGTGTGTTTCAGGGCTGAAGCCTATGCTGAAAAGAGTGAGTGCATCCTTTCATTTTTTGTTCTTCCATGGAAAGCTGATTAAAAGTTATCACTATCACATCATCCTACAGCTCCTAAAGAGCAGGAAGCAACTGTGCATATATACGTTACACAATTAAAGCCCCAAGGCTATCATCAATATACAGTAAAAAGTAACAGGAATGATGTTAATGTTTTGTTTCAGACCGCGGTAAGGTTGTGGGAGGATTGCCTGATGTGGTCACCATTATGGAAAAGAAGGTAATGGTCTGACTGTGTGTGTGATTTTTGTCTCTGTAAATGTGTACATGTTTGTCTAATAAGTCATCTTTTTGCTTCCGATAGACCCTGAGTTTAACTTGCACAGTGTGTGGGGACCCCAAGCCTCAGGTCTCCTGGTTGAAGAACGGAGCAGAAGTCGAACCTGATGATCAGGTAGATACTGAAGCATGCACACAATTAAACTGTACACGTGACACATGTGCACCACGCGACATCATGTTCAACAACTTCAAACATTGCCTCCTTCTTTTCTTTGGTCTCTACCTGTCACACACTACTGCAGACTCTTTGATCTGTTAAACTTCTTTAGAAACCCAGCCCCTCCTTCCTCTCTCATGATTAATTACCTTATTAATCACACACAATAGCAATAGAATGTTTCTATTAACTTGTCCAGAGATACTATGGACACTCAGTAAATGTCATCTGGATTCTGTTGTGTTACCCCCACTAACTTTCAGAGTTTAAATAGTTTGCACACTTTTTGGATTCATAGGAGAACTACATAGGAGTGACTACTTTGGCTACAGAGTCAAAATGCAATACACAGCCATTACTACAATAATGGCTGTAATATCATGGTGACTTTTCTTGACAGAACAAGAAATTTTAACTTTAAAATTACATGTAAATTCTTATAACATACTGGAAAGGTGCTATTTTAAGAAGCAATTATTAGGAAATAATGAGGTGGATATATATTCTAAGCAGCATATGTTTCAGTTAATTTTATTAAATACACAAAATTTAAACTGATGAAATACACAGAGCCGAAGTCCTCCATATATGTAGCTACTGATGAGGTGACCAGGATGAAGAAAAACTATATCTCCTTTTGTGGGAGATTTCAGCACCAGTTATAATCCCTTACTGGAGGCCTCTACATTACTTAAGGTGAGGACAGTATTATCAGCACACTCCTGGATCGGTAACGCAACAAATCTACCTCTCATAACTCATTGACCTACTTGCCAACCAGTATAAGGCTACAGTCTTGTCCCCAGTCAGTGGAGGCTCTTTCAACAGCATCAGCATCCTGCGGCTCCTACCGGCTTTGAAGATTTAAGTTTGAGAAACCACGGTCCAGGTGGAATTTATATACAAGTTTGCCCTCTTCTTTATTCATTCCCTCACCTGTTAATAATCTGTCTAAAACAAGAACTGGCGTCTTTGGTGATGTGTTTTCTAAACCTTAGGAGTGTCTCTTCCCTACCTATTTACCACAGAAGCTACTGTAGATATTAACAGAAAAACAAACAAAAAATATATACAGAGCCAAAGAATATCGCACTGAAACTCAGAATAGAACCACACAGGCTTCAATGGAGGTGAGCTGGAACAGGTGGTGAATACCTGACGTTAATGCATTTGCACATTTTGTCACTGTGTATGAGCTTTTTGTGAGTATCATTACCACCAAAACAATAATTACCTAATATTGTGTTTTTTATACAGCACCTAACCTGGTCAAACAAAAGAGAAAGCAGCAACCCACAGATTAGCCTACATTACATTGGTGTAATAAATGAATGCAATTATCCAACATCATTTAACATGTCTGAGAAAAAGGCCAACAATTGCAAATATGGCATCTTTTTTTTCTTTCTTTTTTTTTTTTTAGGTCAATTTGATTTTTGGCCAATAGAGTTTTAATTTCTCAAAATTGGGCAAGTGTTTCTCATAATACGGATGTAATTAGCCTGCCACTCCATTTAACTGTACTAATGTCCATTTAAGTGCCACTCCATTTAACTGTACTAATGTCCAGACCTTGCAAATGAGTGGGCAGGTATGAGAGTGGGAAATTAAAATACTGTATTCTCGTCAGCACCACTCACATGCTACGAGTCAGAATACAAGTACCCTGTCTTCTCTCAGGTGTTGATACAAGTGTCCTCCAATTATGAATATTATAAAAAAAAATACATTGTTTTTTGTGGTCTCAAGAAGTAAAGGTGGGAAATGTTTTTTTATTGTCATTTAACCCCATCATATTTTGATTGAGCTAACAGGGCTCAGCAGAACAGAACAGAGTATAAAGTGGAATAAATCATCAGTCCTCATGTCCACCAAACCCTGTGTGAGTAGTGCTCAGGTTTCGCTAAAGCGAGGTGGTAATCAAAGCTCATGCTGCTGCTCTGAGTAAAAGATAAATCAATTTTTAAATAAAACTTTAAGTGGCTGGCATTTTAAATGTTAAATCATGCTAAAATCCCTGTGCTGCCTTTCTCACTTTTTTAACCTTTGATTTCCTATTTCAGTACGTGGTCTCCCTGGACCAGGGCAAGTTTGCCAGTCTGACGATCAAAGGTGTTTCCATGGAGGATTCTGGCAGATATACCATGATTGTCCAGAACAAATTTGGGGGGGAGTCTGTGGATATAGTGGTGAGTGTCACTGCTGTGTACTGCAAATGACTGGATTTACTCAAAGCCGTGAATTTTTTCAGACCATCTGTGGCACAAATCTTGTCTTTTCATTGGAGCCTAACAGTGAGATGTTTTTGTGATCACACTTGTGTGCAACTCGGAGCTGTGACAGAGCTGATATTTGACCTTGTGACTATTGTCTGACCCTGATTTCACAGTTTTAACATGAAAAGCTGCAAAGCCCTGACCTCAAAACTCAAAATGAGGTGTTTAATGTTGTGAAATGAAAGACGAGGCATTTTGAAACTACAGCATTTTTCTTTTATTTTACTGCCATATATATATATAGTAGAGGAAATGCATATATGGAAATGTTCACATAATATTGACATCATGTCCTAACCTCTCTCTCTACCTTTCCAGGTGAGTGTGTACCGCCATGGAGAGAAAATCCCTGAGGCAAAACCAACTTTGACTCCAAAAACAATCATCGCTCCCAAACTCCCCATAGAGATCCCTCAGCCAAAGACCCAGCCTGCTCCTAGCCATGCCCACTCTACTCCTAGCCCTGCCCCTCCTAAGGCAGCACCAGGAAGAGGGATGAAGAGTCCCACTCCTACTAGGAGGAAGTAGAAAGCATGAAAGTCATATGAGAGGAAGAAACATATTTGCACACTAGTGCACCTGTAGACCACTCATAGTTTAGAAGCTTTTACTGGTATTGTCCTTTTGGATGAATATTAAAATCATTCAATTAAATGGAGCTAATGCACTTTGGCGTTAAATTAGAGAGCCAAGAAAAACCCTGACAGCTACAATAATAACTGCAATACATTGCAAAATAAAAAAAAATAAAAAAAAGAAGAGAAAAAGTATTACATTGAGATCACTGTATGACCCCCCCCCTCCTTTAATTAATGAAATCCCTACTTCATATCTGAACATGACTAAATTAGAAATGAGTTTAATTTAATTGAAATGAACTGAATTGAAACTTGAATAAAGCTGAAATTTGAATAAAACTATTGCTGGGAAAAGAATGAGATGTGTGTTAAATTCACGAAGCCAAGCTGAACACATTAAATGCAGTTTTCACAGACAGCCTTGTAAACTGATGTTCTAAAAGTCCACATAGGTCTATTGTACATACAGTGCATACTATAATAAAGGTATAAAAAAAAAATTATAAGATAGATATTATTCAGATAATGTGATACAGATCTTTTTTTTTTTGATGCTTTGCCTTTATGAAACCCTTGGCAGGATTTCTTAATTCCTCCTCACCCACATGCCTACGCACGCACACGCATGCACACACACTCACACAACCCTTTGAAGATGGGGCCAAGTCAAGTGGTGGGACTGTGGAAAGAGGTGGGCCCATAGATGGCTCTGCATATGATCAATGGTTTGGCCTGGTATCACAGTCATGAGATGTGTTTTATACATGAAGGATTTCCTTTACATGTTTCAGAAACTGTCAACTGTCTCCTGTAATTGTTTCTTCAGGATGAAAAAAACACAACACGGGCTTAGTATCACAGTTCCCAGTCACTGCTACGCTGCTACAACAAGATGAATGCTCATGCTATGCAGTTTTTAACTTCCTTGAAATATAATGCTAATTTTCAGAGAACATGTTAACATTGGAGCAGAGAGAAATAAGTCAAGCTGTACAAAGCTGTCATTATACTGCCACCTCTTAAGTGATGGTGGCAACTAAATAACACTGTCCTCCTTAACATCACCATGGCGAGATAGTGAACATGCTGAAGATCAGGTGGCAGTGAATCACCACTTAGTAAACCAGAGCCGTGGAGCGGGACTGTCACACTAACACTGCTGCCGCTGAAAACTGTCAGAACCAAATTCTGCTTAATAGTGACTCTGACAGTTAGCACAGAAATATTTTTGGAAAATCTATATGCATTCTACCTGGTCATCAGCTGAAAGCAGAAGTAGGCTTTCTATGAGCAGTCAGGTTTAAAGACTTGTGCCTAAGTGCAGGAAGTAGTGATGGCAGAGCTGATGAAAAGATGGCTGATGAGATTTGTGGTTCATTAAAGCTGATGAGAGGAGAAGAGCAGAGGGAGAGGAAAGGGGGAGGGGAGGAGGATAAATTCATTGTTTCTGTGTTTGCTGTTGCTAATAAAAGAAAGAGATTACAATTTGCTGAGCCTGTTTATTCATTCTGTCAGAGAGAAAGGGTCCGAAAACAAGAGACAGATTGTGAAGACGGAGGGAACTGGAGTAATGAAGAGACTGAGAGAGAGAAAGTGAGACTGTGAGGTTGCCATTCTTTTGTGCTACCTTTGCTGCTGATGTGCCTGCTCTGGCGGCATGAGACAAGTCTTTTCATGCTTGCTATCAAGTTGAGAATGAGTCGAGTGAGTGAGAGGGGTGCAGTTGTGTGTAGGTTTTTTTTTTTTTTTTTTTGCTATTGCCGCTGTTGTGTCTTTTGGACATGAAGACAAATTTCATCTTGTCATAAACTGTGTGCAAATAAGTGCGAAAGGAAGGGAGAAACAGGCTGACACAAGGCGTGTGAGAGATGAATGTAGATAATTCAGTGTTGCGTGGCTTATAAAGGACTTTTGAAGTGCGCCAGAGAAAGACAGGATGAGAACGAGACTGGTGTGTATTAGAGAGTGGGAGGGAGAGAAAGAGAGACGGAGATCTGAATCATTTTTGATGTTTCGCTGATCATCTGCTGTGAGATCATTTTCCCGACTTTTTAATTAATTTTCACATTTTTAATCAACATAATTACTGGGAATCCAAATGTTACCATGACAACAAACTTTTAATTTCATTAAATTCGGAAAAGGACTCGTCTCTGTGAAACACACCGATGGCCTGTACACTCACAGACACACAAACAGATGCATACATAACAGACACACAACCGCGCACACAAGCATGAGGACCGATGCATGCACGCGCACACACACACACACACACACACACACATATAGACGGCTGCTATCTAAATGGAATAGCTAGCCAGTGCTGATAGCATGAAATTGTGTTTCCAAATATAACACCGTGTCATTGGAGTGTGTTAGTGGGTGTGTGCGTGTGTGTGTTGAGAAACAAGACTAGAGAATATATGCTGTTCTACAGTCCTCCACATGGGGGCACTATGGTAACATGCACATACACAGACACTGTTACTCACTTTTAGGAACATGCACGCACTTGCTGACACACAGTCACACACACACACACACACACACACACACACACACACAGACACACACACACACACACACACACACACACACACACACACACGCACGGATAGACAGGCCTGTCCTAATTAAAGCAGCGCTGTTCAAACAATGAGATAAACTAGGAGCAGAGGCATTTTGTGGGTGTGCACTGACACACAGCTACATTTTAAAATACTGCTATTACGCACACATATATGCACATACACACACGTGCATAGTACACACAAGCAGTTTTTAAATTGCAATTTGCATTGTGTAGGTAAATGATGAGAATAATTCTAATGATGATATTGACTACTGCTGAGTTTGGCCTAAAAGACAGAGAAAGAGTGAAGTACACAGAGGGATATGAGAGGAGAATGGGTTTGAGGAAGAAGGGAAGGAGGAATGAGAGAAGGGAGGAACTAATAAAGGACAGAGGGACAGAGGAGAAACAGGAAGCATGTTATTCTGCAAGCTTGTCTTGCTGTTTCAGCACAGAAGATAATTCCTTTATTTTACTGTGAGAAGGACAGCTATAGAAGAAAGGCAAGGAAGGTTGAGAGTAATTTGAAGGAGGGAAAGAAAGCAGGAAAGGGACCAGGGAAGAAGTATTAACGGAGAGGAGGAAGTGTGCTAGACAAAATGGGGAAAGAAGGAAGGGAGGAAACAAGCGGGAGAGGAGAAGAGAGAGGGAGGCAAAAGGTGAGTAAGATGGGTTGATTAAATCTCGAATTGGAACAGATTTTGAAAGCACATTGCA
The DNA here is from genome assembly GCF_021018895.1 of Seriola aureovittata. Lineage (NCBI taxonomy): Eukaryota > Metazoa > Chordata > Actinopteri > Carangiformes > Carangidae > Seriola > Seriola aureovittata. The sequence goes on from NC_079364.1 coordinate 19,126,294, forward strand.
TCAGATACTCATTGTTGGGTTTCACTTTTTCTGTCTTGTGCTTATAACATCCTCACAAAACAATCAGACAACAGTGAGATGTCACACACTTTGCTAGAAATGAAATAAATGAAATGAACCTTGTTTCTGATTCATCAACCATGTCAGCACTTCCAATCTCACAGGAGCACTCACACCAATCCAAAAATCTCTGCAAATGCCGGCTCATAAATATAAAATTTGACATAATCATGACAGCTGGAACATGTCTACTCATTGATCAGAGTGGTGAGGACTGAATTTGTAAACCCCTCACTCTACTAGATAATCTTGGCTGACCATCAGTCCTGTCTCTGGCTGGGAGTTCCCCTCAGATTGGTGGTAGATCTAGAGGAAATCAGCCCAATAATCCTGCACTTTGCCCTCAGTCTTAGTATTGCAACATTTGTTCTGTGCAAAATTAAGTAACATAGATGATATAAAGGTCACTGGTCACAAGTCCAGCATGAAAAAGGGACGGAGATGGGCAGAGATGGGGATGAGGAGATAGAGAAATGAGAAGCCGACAATGTGAACAACATGGGGAAGAATCATGGGAGCGGGTGGGTGTTGGATATAGATAAAACAGGTGAGTTGTTCTCATGCTTCCTGCTGCTCCACTGCTGTACTGTTCTTTGGTTAAACTATCAAAATATTTTCATGAGAAGTGAGCAGATCAGATCATACTGTGAACATTAAACCAATTAATCGATTAACCAAACGTCTCCGGACATATTTTTTTGCATGTTACCTTTGTCTCATGCTCAAAACACACTGTAAATGTAACCTGTGTTGTATCCTATGTATCCTTTGCATCAAGTGGAAAATGATTCGTCTTAACAAGGAGGAATGCTTAATGTTCACATCTGGCATATTTCCAATGATATTAAGCAGTGTTTGGCAGGGAAACAGACTTCTCCCTCTGCAGGGAAGTCAGGTAGCTCAGCTACACAGCAGCTCCCCTGGAGCTCATATGTAGTGACTCAGTGTCTGGCTGTTGGAGGCTTCACCAGAGTGGATGCTTGACAACATAGGGACTTAAATCCTGGATCCTTGGTCCAAGGACAGTGTGCCTACTTGCCATTCCACTCTGTAGCCCTAATGCCACTCTGCTAGGATACTGTGGGTCCTTACACATTAAATCCAGAGGCATTGTTTATGTCAACACCTTCAGATAAATCATATTCTAGACTGGAAGAACCACAAGGATGTGCTTTGCTTTCAGTAGAGGCATGTTGGAAGGGATTGTAGTCATTGTTTTACAGAAACCTGAAAGAACACGTGAGCTCTTGTCTCCATATTCATGTGGTTTCCTTCATGTCTTTTCTCCCAAATTCCATGAAAGTTAGTTTGACTGAAGTCTTTAAATTGTTCACATTTATTAATGTGACTCATCATCTGTCTGAACCTGTGTCCCCCTGCCCCCAGTGGAAATGGGGTAGAGAGAGTGGGCAGAGGAAATTAATGGTAGTTAGAGAAACTTAGTGTTTTAATGTTTTCAGGGTAGTTTGAATGGAGCCTGACAGAATGGGAGACAATGAGAGTGATGTGTGATTTTACTGTAACTTCAGGTGATTATTCTTGGAAAGCTGCTTTTTTTTTGATGGAAGACTCTCATCTGACAGCTATGTTCTTCTCCCCGCACAGCACATTACTAACACAAATGAACTCAGCATTACCATACTCTTCTCAGTCTGTCTCTCTGCCTCTATCTCCCTCTAACTTCTATCTCTCCACTCTCTATTCATGCCTACCTCCTTTTCTTCCTCTATTTCTTCTCTTTTTCAGTCTCTCCTCCCTCACTCCTTTTTTCACTCCTTCTCCAATCACTGTGAAATTGCAAGGCGGCTGGTTGGGGACTTTTCTGACAGAGAAATTTGGCTCAGATCAGAATCACTACCGAGCATTCCTGCATTCCTTTCCCAATTTAAATGATTTTGCAGCTTCACAGGCACACCCACCCAGACAGCCAGATATACTCACACTGACACTTTGCAAGTCTCTCGCCCTCTCTTTCTCTTTTGCACACACTCACTCTTTCATTTCTCTCTCTCTCTGTCATACACATACAAACACACATAAAAAACACAATTCACACCTACAAGTGGTGTTACTGGCAAGGTACCAACAAGCAGGAGCTCATACAGTCGCTTCAGTGACTTTAGTCAGCTCAGAGAACCGATGAGAGACAAAAGGAGAGGGGCTGCAGCTGTAGGAAGAGACAGAGATGGGAAGGCAGATAGAGGAGTGACAGTTTAGCAAAGTGTATCATTAAAACATGAATAATATGTTTATCCTGGTGTATATCGGTGTTGCAGAGTGCGCTATTATGCACAGTCTCACAATAATGTGCCTTATTTCCTCTCAAATCGCATGCAGATGAATTTTGAGCTCCTTGGAAACAGCGCAGTCCCTGATGCGTGTCAACATGTCGCAGTCACACAGACAAAGGAAGCTGTCGAGTCTGCTGGCAATTTTCATTTTTTCTTGATGTGTGGGGGCCAGCTGTCTCACTGAGATTATTATGTGAAGGCAGCACACTGGGTTTTCCCTCACCTGTCTGTTCCATACATCAGATATTCTTCTTGACTTTCTGCATTGAACTGCCAAGGCACAGCGAACAGGCGTGTGCACCTCCTCAGGCTAAGGGGCAGATTCTGAGGAAGAAGCCACTTCAAATTCAACCTTTCACACCGCCTCAGAAACCATCAAGCCATCATCTGCAAGCACCAACCCCCAAGAGCCATGAGCATTCATCCTCTTCTTGATTTTAATACAATGTATCATTTGTCAGAGACTCAAAAATGTTTCCACAGCCTCCTCTTGGGTGAACTTTTCTTTTTGACTGAAATACCCTTGTCCTTATAGTTCTCATCATCTTTTGAAATTAAATGTGCAATATAGGAGTAATCATGGAGAAATTTTTGTCCAGTGCTCATTCAACAAGTCCATGAACCACTCTTTGTCACACTAAAATGCATATGATCATTACAAATTTTATTCATGCAACCTTTTTATGTTCTGCTACCTTTTACGTTTTTGTTCTGGTACATTTTAGGGTACCTACAACTACTTGGTTAAAGTTAGGGAATGGTCAAAAGAAACTGAAATGGCCTCTTGGTTGGAGATGGGGTACAGTCGCCAGTGTCAAAGTCAGACGCCTTATACACAAAACTATCCACCATGATGTCCTTTCTAAAATGTTTTTGGGCTCATTAACAATATTAAACAATTTGTCATTACTTGTCAGAGACAGAAGACATTACTTGTATTGCTAGAATACGGAATCTAAAAAAGGTTTTTTAGACCAGTAAAAAATGAAAGGACTTAATTTGTGCAAGCAGCTTATTACGAGCCATAGGTACATTTTATTGTTAGGTGACCTCTTGCGGTGGGAGGAAGTTAGGTGACGTAGTGTAAAGAGTGTAAAGCCCATGTTAGAAAGAGGACGGGTCGCTTCATTCTCACGTGAAACGGTAGGCAGTGTTGTTCTTTTATCCATCACTGTTAGACAACTTCAACCATGTTTTTATTAAGGTTTCCATGATGATGAAGGTCTGGTACACCTGTCGCTGGTACACACCCATGGGTTGTATCCGAGGGTAGGGACAAACAACCTACGGTTGTACAGTTTGTACAGATCGTACAGATTGTTTAATACATTGCAAGTTTATAATCTGTTTTTGGTTGCTGCGCCAACAGCATGAAACAAAGTGAGGTGATACTGAGATGTATTTTAAATGCTCATACGTACATATAATTAGTCCACAACCTGTAAAATGACAAAATATTTTGGAGATATTACAAACTTATGTAACAGTAATTAACATTATGATAAATCTAATTTCTTGTATTACGTTCACGTTATTAATTTTTGTTCGCTGATCCAAAGCTGTATCAAACTCCAGTAAGCTAAATGAACTGTACAGTGGCAGTTTAAGGAAGGACAGGGTGTGAGGTCAAAAGTCCCTTGGATCAAATTCAGCCTTTGATAATGCGAAGTGAGTCATTTAACTCCAGCAGAGAGCTAGTACTGCTGTGTGTAAGTGTGTTTTAATATGCATACATGAGAGTACAGTGGTTGTGACCTTACAATTAGAGGAGAGGAATTCTGCCCACAAGGTCTCTTGAGGATCAAATTCCCAGAGGCAGACTAATGAGACTCAAATCTTCGACACACCTGCTGTCACAGCATGCATTATATGTCTACTTAACTGTATGTCATGCTATGAAGGTATATTATGTATTCTGTGATTCTTAGTGAAGATGTAGGTTGAGGCATATGTTACATACATTCTTCTCAGGCGGCCTCATGGTCAATGTCATTCTGTCTCTTATTTCGTTTCTTTACTCTCTGAATCCATCCAATAAAAACAAGAACATTTGAGATAAAAGCCTTTAGGCCTGGTCTCCTCGCACTCTGATCAGCCTTTTTTCCTATTGATATTAAATGAAAGTATTTACTTTGAACTTTTTAACCTGTTGCAGCACAGATCTTCAGGATATTTTGCACATCTGAAACTTGTCATTTCTTTTCACTTTAGCCAAGTTCACCCGCGCAGTATCAGCTCAGAAGGTAGCAGTAAATGTTTTAACCTTTGCTCTGGCCTGTTATGTGGTTTTAAATTAACTGAAACTTTAATAATCCCTGCAGAGACTATAGAGAGAAAAGGTATTCTCACCTTCTGAACTGTTGGAAAGCAGGCAACATATCCATTCCAGATTTAATTTTAATCTTTTATTGCTCTGATGATTCTTGTAGTTTCTCTTTGATCTTTTTGACACTTTTTGAAATTGATGGCAACTTTAGCACTGTACATTTTTCAGAACAGGATTGGGCAAAAAGGACAGTAGTAAGTAGTAAGTTATGTGAAAAATCGGTGAAGAGATGTATATGGAGAAAAATGGGAATGTCTACTTTTGTCTTATCCAGTGAAACACTTGACAAATCAAAAAACATCAACACGCTAATGCAAAAAAAGAGATTACACTTCCATTACATATTGCCATAAAACAGTTTGAACCCATTTGAACTAACACATCACTTGTTGTAATTAATTCCAACACAACGTAAATAAAGCAGGAACCTGAGTAAAAAGTGCGCTGAGTGTCATACCCTCCAGTAAAGTCTTTCTATTTCCTAAGCGGTGTAATGCAACTGCAGTTTGTGTGTTGAGTATCAGGTAGATGAGGCAGTACATTGCTACACACATTTCTGTTGCCACAGCTGCCTCAACTGAGTGCCAAGCTAGCAGTTGAATCTTCAGTTTTGTTGTTGCTGTAGAGTAAAAGCAACCGCCTTTTACCCGTATCCTTGTTGGTAATTTTACCATGTAAAGTCTAGACGCCAAATTACATCCATACACTGCTTCTAAGATTGCTTCGTGGTCATGGTCATCCGAGCAGAATAGAACTTCTATTTCAGATTAACAAATCACCAGGTTGTAATTTCTAAAAAGCAGACAGACTTGAATATAGAATTTACCCTAATGATGGCCGTTAACACATTGTGTTAATTAAGTGAGTTCAAGTGATAAAGTCCACAAAAGGAGGGGGTTGTGGTGGAGGAATGGGCCGAGCACAGGACCTTCTCCCAGGAGATTACGGTTTAATTCGCATGTGAAACCAAAAGTTGATTTTAAGGTTATTTTTAGAGTTAGTTTTGTATCTACAAGGCCAAACTTTAGAAATTAAAAATCCTCATTGACAGGGTACCACTTCTCACTTCAAGGGATGAACTTGGAATAATAAATGTATTGATTAATATGAAAAATCCAGTCAGTCTAATATCAGAAGCCGTGACTTCTCGATTCAATGCATCCCCGGTCCCTACTTCAAAAAGTTTAGATAAAGAAATGCATTAACCGACTAATACTACAGGGTAAAAGCAATGCTTGATAATCACCAGGATGAAAAGTGAAGCAAAAGAACATTGATGATCAATAGTGGATAAAATGAACTGTGTACTGAATTGGGAGACAATGTATTTTGTCTATTTACTGCATGGTTATACAACTAAATGATAACATGTCCATGAGTGAAATTTGATTGTTAAAATAACATTTTATCTCAACATCAACCCAGTCATGAGCAGATTATCAAGATCTTGCCTACTGTGCATTGCGCTGTAGCTGGAGATTTTCCCTGGTCCGAACCTGAAGTAGTTGGTGTTGGGAGCCAGGAACTTCTTCACATCAAACTCTGGGGTGGTTTCCCTGGAGACAACACGTACCTGATGGTAACTGGCTCCACTGGTTCTCTAAACTGATCAGGTTGACCTAAATTACATAAAAACATTACATGGGTTACAGAACAGTAAGGTAGTTGGTTTTATATTATTTCAGAAGTAAGGAATATGTGTCTGAAAAGACTAAATTGCTGGTTCCTACTCAGGATTGGAATGTGGCTTGGGATTTATGATTCTGTTATTTAAAGAGGGACACAGGAAGAGTGGGAAACCATAGTTTGTGTGTGTGTGTGTGTGTATGTATGTATGTGTGAGAAAGAGAGTCCAGGATTCACACCTTAGTGACAATCACAGTCCCTTTGGTGTTACTTAACTTATATAGGGAACAATCAAATATCAATGTAGAGATAAAGTCTTATTGTTAAAAAATTGTTGTTTACTCCAATTTTGCCTTGTGTCTATTTGTTGATCCTCTGGAAGTGACCCTGTGACCCTTGGTCTGAACGTACATCTCTCCGACATGCTACAAGATGGTCTGTTTGTGAAAGAAGGGTTTGTCACTGTTTCCTCTCCATTCGATAGTTGATGGTGGGAAGAGGGTGACATTTTTGGTCCATAACTCTACATGTCCTTACTATGAACATCTCATAGGGATTGTGACTGATGCCAGTCCAGGGATGTCCGCTAAAGTTTACTTATTTTATTTATTTATTTTTGGCAGGTTTAGGCAACAAAGCTACTTGGTTAGGTTTAGGACAAAATCAGGATTCAGGTTACAATAGACCCTTTCACAACCTTAACCGCGGTGTAAAATAGTAGTCTGTGTGTGTGTATGTGTGTGTGTGTGTGTGTGTGTGTGTGTGTGTGTGTGTGTGAGCGCGTGTTTGTGTGTGTGTGTGAGGGCAGCATGCTACTTGCTCCTGGCAGAAGGCCTGTACACTTCCCCTGTCATGGCCAATCATTGTCAAGAGGAACACACAGCTCCTCCGCACACACACAGACACGCTTTCTTTCCCTCTCTAGTAACATGAGGGTCAGCAATGCCTTCACCCATACCTGTTACTGTCTTAGGTTTATACACACAGAGTGGAAGACGTCAACAAGCTGCAATAAAATTGTACAAATCGAGGCCAGGACTGTGTTCAGACATTTCAACCTGAGGCCAAAACCACATACTCAGTGGTCCTCAACACAACTGAAACACGTTTTTGAGGATGTATTGAATGTGTATATGTGCATCATGTGTCTGTTCCAGTCTAGAGAAAATAGAAAAGATCAGCACTGATCCAAAGCGATTTATGTGAGGGAGGGCACTCAAGCTTCAGTACAGTAAGAGACGTTGGAGTAGCCACTAAGTACTAAATCTGTTTTTAATATGACAAAGTGCAAGGAGATCAGATAAAGACGTGCACAGTAAGTAAAGGTTAGGCATGTTGGCTCGTTGGGAGAGGAGGCACTCTTGGAAGATATGAGTCTTCAGGAGATTTTTGAAGATAGAGAGGGACGCCTCTGCTCTGATGATGTTGGTAGTGTGTTCAGCAGTGGCCAAGAAGGCGCATACTCCCACACTCACACACATACAAATTGCAGGAATAGCTTTCAGATTTAAATGCAAAATCCATACATTTGAAAGGACTGCAGTGGTTGCAGTTTGAAGGCTGAGTATACAGAAGGTCTGCGCAATAATTAATTAGTCTTCAGCAGAATGATAAACTTATTAAATTATTGTTCAACAAATTTTTGACCAAATTAACTATTCCTTGCATGGTGTAGTTAAAAAAAAATATTCATTGAAGTTTTTGTTTTACACATCTGAAGAATCTGGTCTCATGTAGGTGTGGGCAATAATACAATATATTCAATTGCGCAATATAAATTTGCCCACCATCATTGATTTTCTATCCCATTTATGTGGTAGCTATCCCTTTAATATCTACATCGTGGCCAATTTTGCATATCAATAAGTTCTGTTTTACAGCACCATTGGATTAATGGGGCTGTTGCATCATTCTGATGAAGTATTTTGATCTGTCTGTTATTATCTACTAGATTAGCCAAAAACAGGCATTTCAGTCTGATCCTTTTTATCTGTAAAGAGTTTTTAAACTGACTTTTGAGGAAATATTTATCATGATACATACATGCTATAAAATACATATAGCCTTGGGACACAGTTAATCCCTCTGAACTTCTCTTTGATTATTTATATGATATCTTATATAACTTTTTATTTTTCGATATCATGATATACTGATATCAAACAATAATTATTTCAATCACATCACCCTGGCCTAAAGAGACAATATCTCATTTTATCACTTGTACTGTTCAAAAAATATGCTTTGTTGTTGTAAGTGATAAACAGAAAATAAAATGACCGAAAGATATACATCAGCAGTATGACACACACGCATGCACGCATGCACGCATGCACGCACACACACACACACACACACACACACACACACACACACACACACACACACACACACACACACACACACACACACACACAGCCATAATCCTGTACAATGTAAGCTTTTAAGAGTTTTAATTGTGGGTTGTATGAGTTTTTGGTTTGTGTATGTTTTTGTCTCTGATTCTCATGTCCTAGTTTCTCAATCAAAGGCATGAGCCTGCATGTGGGGCACTTACATAATGCTGTGGAGGTAGATACAGTAAGTGAAGAGACGGTGTGTTTCTCCTGCGTGTGCTTGTGTGTGTGTGTGTGTATATGAATGTGTGTGAATGCCAGGTGATCATGAAAGCTGCTTTAGTTACTAGAGCACCAAGAGCCAGACATGCTTCATCTCCTTCTTTGTCAGTTCACGCACCCTCTTTCTATTCTTCTCTCACCCTTTAAATCTCTCTGTCTCTCTTCCTCCTCCTGTCTGTCAGCATATTCTCCTCGCTGTATTGGCATACTGAATTGATAATATTTGTTGAGCTTAAAGGCTCATGCAGCCATGAGTCTCTGTGTCTGCTCTGCTACACTGCATATTCAAGTGGAGCAGGTAAAAAATGAGTGTTATGGTTGCTGCAACCTGTTGCAGCTAAAATATCCGTTATATATATATATATATCTGATAGAATAGTCAGTGGATTATAGTGTTGCAGGTCCTATGTTCTGCATTTTGTTTTATATCTACTACCATTCACTGCTGCTGCAATGTCAGTATACAGTACCATTTCAGCTGTCCTAAGGCATTATGTTTTTAGGTTGTTGTACTTATAACATTCATATAAATTATATAAATTGTATGGAAGCAAGTACCAGCACAGACTGATCACAGATTGGTTTTCATTTTTGGTGTGATGATGTTTAATGTCCCCGACAACTTCTGTAGTCTCATTTAGCCACTTGTTACCGACCGGCTTTTTTTAAGACACATAAAAGCTTAAAGAAATCACAACTGCATATTTACTGATGTATTTTATGTCATAAAATAAAACATGAAAAGGTCTTGAGCTTGTATGAACCGCAGACCTTATTTTAGCTATCTAACCAAAAACCCATTGAAAAAAAACCCGTAGACTCTGGGACGGGGGAACCGCATGTGATACAATGCTATGCTGTGTAGACAAAGGTGTTAAGTTTTCTCTTGATACCTTTGAAAGAGGGGGTCACAATCAAGTACTGTATACTACAGAATTAAAAAAAAAACTTAATTCCTTAATTCAAACTCTCATTTCATACTGAAGTTAATAAATTAATAAAGAATCACATTTAATTTTGAATCAGTGACTAGAATTTCTACTTATTCCTTCCCATATTTTCAACTGATTTTGCCTTTACTTATTGGTTTATTAGACACTTAAAAACAATCTGCTGACACTGATCTCTTCCCATGTTATGTTATATTGTGGCTGTTGAATTATTAATTAATATTAAAGCATAACAAATATAGACTGGGCACAAACAATCATATGTACATTGGTTATTGTAAAATCAAGATAATGTCATTATGAAGACTTCTGTATGTCTATGAAAGTGGTGCAAATGCAGAGGTTTTGATCATTCCCCTGTACTATTGTACTACTGTAGGGCTAGTGCAGGACAGATGTACTATAAGATAGGAAAACAATGCTATTCTATTTCTGTAACTCTTGTATGAGATACACAGAAGCAAGTGTGTCCAAGAGGCCCATCACCTAATTTTTAATTATGATTTAAATGCATTCTGACCACAACTGAGTGTTTTGCCCTACAAAGCAGATCAGTTAGAGAGTATCTTACTGTGTTTCACATGGAACAGTAATTTACAAGTGTGTCCCCCCAAAGTTGAAATGAAACCCTCCAGCTTAGAAAATCATTTTTACCGTCCATTTTCAGTTTGACTTCAGGACACCTCTTGCAAAGCTGAATTCAACTCAGTGAGCTACATCAGATGATAATCCCTCCCTTGCTTGCTACCTGCAGCTGTCAGGCTCAAGAGTCGCAAACACAAGTGGCAAAAACGTATTGACTGCTGTCAAAGGGTGCAGAAAAATATAAAATAGGAATCATTTGACAATATGCTTTTAAATGTCATCACTGTATGACAGATCCAGTACAGGTTAAAGTATCTATGACCTCAGTAAACCCATTTATTTATTTTCTACACTCAGTTGCGTATTAGGGGTTCACAAGTGTATCCTAGCATACACTGACCAAACTGAACAAAAACACCATGAACGGCTGCCAGTGAACACACATACTAATGGAAATTTAAGGTCTGCCGTCGACACCCATTGGAATAGCTTGTGTCTGGAGAAGAGGGAAGAGCCCCCCTAAAAACTACATCCAAAGAGTGATGGAACTAGGAGGTAGTGGAACTAACCACTGTGCCACAGTGGCACCTGATATGAAAACATAATCTATTTCATGTACAGGTGACCAGCCATCCCAATGCCATGTTAATAATGACCTCAAGGTCCTTCATGGTGGTGTGCTGATGAATGAGACCATCCTTCAAATGGATGCCATGACAGCAGACGTCCAGCCTGCTGAAAAGTCTTTGACATTGACACTGAATCTCTACCAGCTCCAGGGTTGCTTTAAGCTGCAAACAGATTTAAAGATTATTGAAACCTTGACACTCCACAAATAATGAGTGTTTCCACCAACATACTATACACACATTTTTATTAGCCTTGATAGCCAGAATGGAGCACATACTGAATAAATTCAGAGAAAAGGTGAACACCCTGGGCAGCAGGTAGGCTATGAAAACAGTTATATAGCTAGACAACTAACAAAATCCTCTGAGAACACAAATTCTTGTCTGTTCCACTACAAAAGCAGGAACCAACATTCATCAAAAAGAATCTTCCATGCTAACTTATACTACAATCTGCAGAGAAAAAAAGAGTTGAATCTGGATGAAGAGATGAGGGTAAAGTGACCTGCACACTCTACAGAGATGGATGTGAGTAAAATTCAGGTTGTAATGGATTATGAAATGATAGCTACTATCACATAAGGTTGGGCTATATGTTAAAATTTTTCAAACTGCCATTGTGAGTCCAACAACCGGCGATTGCCGATATATTCATGCAGACATGTGTATTTGTTTGAATAAATTTTGGGCGCTATCCATGTTGCATTCACCACTATCTGGTAGTGGTGACTGATGAGACCCAAACAGCAGTCTTTGTTTCTGCCCATCCAGACTTCTGTGCTTTCCATGTTAGGGGCTCGAAACTGGATCGAGCCTAAGGCTCGTGTCATCCATATCGCCAGCCTCACTTTGAGTGAACATGGACTATTGTCATTTGGACGTGGCGGAGGAATGTGACTGCAAACAAGGTAGTATTTTTTAAGGGGACAGTTCGTGAGGAAAGTGGTAATCAAATTAACCAACATGAGCAAGATTAAATCGTGAAAGGTTCTAAATGTTGGTTTTGATACTTTTTCGATTAACTGCTCAGTCCTCATATTCATCCACTTGGCCAAACCTACTAAACTCTCCCTCATTGCAAAGATGAATAGTTGTTTCCTTTTCCAAGATTCTCAGAGCACACAAAAAAGAAAAAAGAAAAAAAACGTATTGTAAGGCTTATGTGTGATTTCATAATGCTACTGGTTCACAAATTTACCATGACCTTTACTGTCACATGACACTTAATGTGTAACATTAGAGCAGGCAGGAAAAAATAATTACCAGCTGTGGGAAGGCATTAAGTTTGTCTAGCAAAGCCTTAAGTCCTTGTTTTGCAGTGTTGGTCACAGCCATTATCTTAGGCTATCGTAGGTGATAAGTCCCAGCCTCCACTGTTTTTAAAACCACAGCACAACAGTTTCCAGGTTGAGTTTTGTCCTTGATAGCTTTGTCATTTTGTTTTTGAAGCATTTCAGGTGGTTGTACAAATTTGAAGTGTTACATTTGCGTTAGACTGTCACTACTTACTTTGAATCTGGTTCCAAACAGCAGACAGCACAACATTTTTACAGTACAAGCATAGTGTTTTGTCAGAACTTGGGTGGATAAATATATATCTTTTTCCTCACCATCACAGGGTTTCCTCAACCCCGATTCTTTCATCGCATTTTACTCCCGTCTCTCACATGCTAGATTTATCATACTGTGCACAGTTTGTCAAATAGAGTAATGCACACTGGTCATTTGTTAATAAAGTTTAGGGAGAAACTGGGAACGCTTGGTTTAATGCAATTGATCTCATTGTCACATAAAAATGAGATTGCATAGAGGCATAAATTGTGATCACAGTCTTAATATAATTAATCATGCAGCCCTATCTGCAGCACAAAGCATGAGTTTGCCATTTGCCTACCATTTTCAATCAGTTTTGTTTTTATTGCTATTTCTCCTGCTTGCACACATAAAATCCACAGTACAGATTTCAGTTGTAAATTTCAACTGAATCAGCAGGCAAACAATCTGAATCCTACAACAACACAGAGCGTATGTTTTAGCTTTTAACTGCCAACAACATCTGAGACTGGAAAAGACTTGATCCAGTTTGATCACTCATTGTGCCCAAATCATTTATAACTGGCACAACAATCATAACGTGTTTGCACCATTTAGTGAGCAGATTCTCTTTTGGTAATCAAGCTTCACAAAGAATGATGTTAGATACTTGATAGCCCACCCCCCTTCACCTCCCTGCAATAAGGGAAGCAAGTAAGGCCATTCTGGGTGCATAGGTTATGGGTCCCAGCATTGCAATAATGGGTATTAGATACAGGGCTGAAGACTATCATTCCTTAAGGAGCTAGAATCAAAGAATGGGGAAAAAGGGGAGAGACTATTGAGGAGATAAGATTTTCTAACAAGGCCACTCATTGGTCAAAGGTAATTCCAGGGATAGAGGTGTTTGATCAAGCACCAGAGAACAAAGCTGCTGGGGCGGCAAGGGGAAAGGACATACACTTATAAATCTCTGTATGTCTCATTCTTCAGATTCTATTACAGCCACACTATCACAAAACACCTGATCTGACACCTGTGTGTGCGCCTGTAGGTCATAATAACCTCTACAGATTCCTGAATATAACACCTGACACCCATATAGTGAATGCAGGCTTACACACACACACACACACACACACACACACACACACACACACACACACATATCTGAAAGATGGTGGAATTGAATTTATTTTACACAGAAAGCTCCAATTCAAAGTTACTTATTTGAGCTGCCAACCACTAATGCCCTGCCCAACTGGCTGAGGTGTTTGTGTTAGTAGCCCAGTTGACACTGATGTCACTTTTCTTCTTCTGTCTTTGTACAGACCTATTTGCCCTTTATATGCTCTGCCTATTACAGTGTTTTGTCCACTCTTAAAATGCATTGGTAAAACTGAAGTCCAGTTGTCAAAAGCATTTCACACAGTGATAAAGAAGTCTATGTGACCCTAACTGTGAGCCATTTTTCATTGCTTTCACACAAAATACATTAATTGACCACCTTCTCCAAACTCTAACACACTGTTTTCAAAACTGAAACACATTCAAAACAAAATAATTTTGTGCAAATTTGTGCATTTCTGCATTAACCATGTTGAAATGTACATAGAAAGAAAAATCTTAGCAGAATATTTACAGTAAAATTGCAGCTGATGCAATTTCAGCTTGTTACCAAACATACAAAAGGGGGCGACTTTGTAATGATTTTGTTTGGAAACGTGGATCAAGGAGGACAGGTGGGTGGAGAAAGAATAGTGGCGGGGAGAGGGAGAATGCGTGGAGGACAAAGGAGAGGAAGACAGGAGCAGTGGTCTCTGATGAGATAAGGGCCACAATTATTGACCATGTTGTAAACCAAAATCGATCTTTAAGAGAGGCCGGTTTAAGGAAGCACCCAAATCTACAGCATTCATGTTTACATTTCTACATGTAATGCCATTTAGAACTATAGTGATTGTTTTGTGTTTTACAGTAGGATGCAAAGGTTGCCTCCCATAGGAGGAGAGACAGAATATTTTGAGATGAGCAGGAAATTGCTATTGTTGACATGGTAACTGGCAACAATACAATAAAACTGCGGGAAGTTCTGGACAGAGAGCTGGCAGACAATATCACTTTTGGGAATGTAAATACGGTCAGCACAATGACAACTGCCAGAGTCCTAGAGAAACATAAAATAAGGATGAAGCCGTTGTATATATTGTACCCTTTGAGAGAAACAGTGAACAAGTGAAAGTCAATATCCAAACAAGGTCAATACAAAACTATGCATAATGTAAGTACTCAGAGTTACTGAGAATAATGGAGATGGAAGCCAGGCAAACTGCACATACATTCATCTTTGTGGATGGAGCTGTATTCCCCCTGGCAAAAACACGCCACAGGGGAAGAAATGTGATTGGACAGAGAGCAACTGAGGAGCTATCACCACCATGTGTGCAGCTCCGTCCAATGATGGTTTCCTATTACACAAACAACTCGTTGGCCCCTAGAATACAGAGAGGCTCCTCTCTTTTCTGGATGACCTGCATAAGCACCTTGCACCAGCGGAGGACAGAAGTCGGGGGGGCAAGAAACTCCCCTTCCCTCATTGCTGTGTGAGGCAATGTGGCATTTTACCACTCTGTTGCAGTTACAGATTGTTTTGCTTCCATACTCCCCCTTCCTAAACCCCATAGAGGAGATTTCTCTGTTTAGAGGTCAGAGCCGGTCCTGACCTCCCTGTGGGGGACCCTAAATACAATTCTGCTAAGGGGCTCTCCAACCTGACCTGTGAACCATGTAAACCATTTACAATGGCCAGACAGTGCTCCCCCCACAATATTCCCTCTTTGAAACAGTTTGCACCATCTGTCAGTGTAAGGATAATAGACCCATACAGAACAGAATGAGGTATAAACAAACAATATTTATTGAATAGAGTATTTCCTATAGAATGTTAAGATAAGTGAATATTAACATTTAAACATAAATGAGAAATTGTAGAAAATATAAAATGCAGATACTGACAAACTTAATCATAGGATCCGTAAATTACAGATAACAATACTGTCATTATTTACTGTTACTGGACTGGTCTCCACAGAGGTTGTGTTTCATTTAGTGCACACGCAAATGAACACGTGTTCATGCGAGATGTGGTTGCCTTTTTTAAGATGCATAATCATTGTTTCCAGTTGGTGCTGATCAAACATAATGATAGTTCATTTTCCCTCTCACTTTTATCAGGCACAAAGTCACAGAACTCAGCCGCGGAAGTGGCTGTTTTTTTTCCTCTTTTCATTACCATGATAGTTCTGCTTCTTCCTCTCATCAAAGTTTTAGCCTAAATATTGACACCGGCTTTGACTTGAGGGGGAGGCAGGGCCCTTGCATAATTTGCGGGGCCCTAGGCAACTTGTGTGGTGAGGTGGAAGGGTTATGACCACCACCCACATTTACCGGATGCCATGGGTGCGGAGTGTGTGGAGACACTTCTCCTGAAGACTGCCAGGGATGGATTAGACCTTCCAGAAGATACTTCACATGCCGCATCGCCAGAGAAGACATGAACTGTGATGTTGATAAGAGTGGTAGCCAAATGCAGGAAAGAGGGATGACTAAGATGCCCACAGCACTGTACAGTATGAGTGATTATAAATATGTTTTTAGTATTTGTTTTTTGTTTCAACTTTATAATTTCACAAATTAATTATTATATGTAAAAGGCATTGAAGCAAATGGCAGCATTTCTGATTCATTCTCGTTAGATATAGTGCAGTGAATTAAGTAATAAATTGTTATTCTCATTCTATGACACTATACTGATTTATGTGAAAAAATCATTCAAACTTGAAAGACTGTAATGCTCCCTATGTTGTTGTGTTTTTAGGTCAGTGTGTGATGAGTGACATGTATGCTTTATCACTGAGAATTGTTGCCATTGTAATGGTCAAACAAATTTATTTTGAGATATTTATGAAGTGTTTTGGTGGTTTCAGTGAGTTTCATGTTGGTAATGCAGACTGTATGAAGAGTTTTGAAAAAGTGGTGGACAGACCGACTGACTGTCAGTCTGTCCACCACTGAAATATTTCAATAATCACTGAATTTATTGTCAATTTATTAGTCCCCAGAGGATAAATGCTAATGAATGGTAATCCTCTGACTTTTGGTCTGTTGCCACCTTGATATTTTGTGTGAAATGTCTCAATGGTTGGATGGATTGCTATTAAATTTGCTACACACATTCAACGCCCCTTCAGGACGTACCAAATATAGTAATTTAAGGATATGTGTGTGTCTGTGTCTGGTTCAAAAGTGTATCCCTAACTTGCTGCAATGTTGAATATCTACTATCATACACCACCCTCGTTCAGACAACCAAAGAGAAAAAAAACAGAGCAGAGAGGAGCAAAGACACGGGCAGAGAAAGACCGAGCAAGAAGACAGAGAAGAGCAGGAGAGTGGAAGATGAGGGGAGACTCAGGAGGCATTTACACAACAGGAATTCAGAATTTCCATTTCTTGTCACAGACACACAACACACACATATACACAAAGAGAGAGGGAGAGAACGCAAAAGAGGGAAAATGATTCACTCACACTGCCAACTGTGGATGATGCCAAAATGATAATCATGCCCAAATCCCTGCGATGATGCCAAAATCCATTGCCATTTCCCATTTTAGGCGATTGGCCAATACAATAAGTACATAATAGTATTTCAGTGTTTCCCCAAGATGTGTTTTTCGGCAGTATGAAAAGGCCCCTGAAACAGCATTTAGATGTAATACTAAAACTCTCCACTGAAACCAATAATAATGAAATTCTGTGACAGCAAACCACGTGGCGATAAAGTTCTCCTGTTAAATCAACAACTGTCTGCCAACAATTAAAACCAGAGCGGCGAGGGCTCTAATCTGTGATGTTATCGAGAGACAGATGTAGGAGTGCCTTTCCTGATAATGAATTACAGACTGGCTCACTCTTGTTTACAGTTTTTCACAGTCACTTAAAGCTTCCCCAGACTACACGACATCATCCTGATAAACGGCCTGATCTGACAGACATGAGGGAATATGAGTTTGAGTTGAGTGGTTTTGTCCCATCTTCTGAGACACAATAAAAGATGACCAGAGCAGCCTGTGGGGCATAAATAAAGACCAGCATATCTATCTTTTACCCTTTTTTTGAGCTCTCGACACTCGCCACACAAATGTGGCATGTCATGGGATATTGATGAATCACAGTACAGTATGCTGACTCTGCTCTAAAAATTGGCAACACTGCTTTAGCTTGTCAAGTCTGTGGAAAAGTTTACCCTTCACTGTCAAGTCTTTCCCATCAATCACCATTTTAAAATCCATGTCTATGATACTTGTTCACTTATTTATTTTATTTCAATTGGATATATGTATTTTCAGTTTCTTTGCTAAGTACTTTGGCCAGCATTGCATACAGTTCAGCAGCATGAAATACACAAGAATAAGAGTAAACTCTTAAGTTAAAATGGCAACATCAACTACACGTAACTACAAGCAACAGTGGATGAGACATAACAAGAGAGCTATGAAACTGTCTACTCCTTCATCAGAGATTATGAACCTACATGACATAGTTTGGTCAGAAATATAGTATGATCTAACAGGGTTGGCTTCTATGGAGAACACAGGTATACACACACACACACACACACACACACACACACACACACACACACACACACACACACACACACACACACACACACATACACACACACACACACACACACACACACACAGCACACAGCACACACACCTTCTGCTGGCTGGTGTGGTAGTCCATTTTGCCCTCCCACTCTCTCACTTGCTGAATCACTGATAACAGTGTTTGTTTTGTACTGGAGTGGGGCAGCATTATGGAAATAAATGCACACTATCCTGTACTGGTATTGGATATCAGGCAGATAACAGACTAAATTAAACCATTAGTATTTGAGAATGTCCTAATTTTGAAAAACAGTAGCATCTACTTGTTACTGATGGCAGACCAAGACTTCCAGTAGTCACATACATACAGTAACATACGTTCACTTTAAATGAATGCTGTTCAATTAAGGTTGTGTTCTCCT
Source organism: Seriola aureovittata (assembly GCF_021018895.1). Classification (NCBI taxonomy): domain Eukaryota; kingdom Metazoa; phylum Chordata; class Actinopteri; order Carangiformes; family Carangidae; genus Seriola; species Seriola aureovittata. Next base: position 19,145,012 of record NC_079364.1, read on the forward strand.
TGAAGTTTAATACCTGAAACGATATTATGGTGCACAGAGATACTGACATAAGAAACATACTGAACTCTAAGACTAGAAGAGGGGACTGAATGCTAAAAAGGCTAATGACGATAGAAGATGAACATCATGAACATCACAAGCAAACAGGAGAGGTTAGAGAGAGCTGACCTGTAGATTGGGAGTGGGAGTAGTAAATGAGAGATGGGTGAGAAAGGACAATAATGAGAGAGACAAGAGAGAGAAGAGAGTTCTGTGCCATCTGACTCAGCCAGGTCATCATGACAGTCTTACGCTTCCTGTTCCTTCACTTTGCCCATTTCACTTTATTATTTATTGGTGACTTATATAATACTAATATTGTTTACATTATTAAGTACAGGTGGTGTAAGCAATCGTCACTGCCGCTAGATGTCGCACTAGACCACCAACATCTCAGACCGAAACAAATGCTTCGTCGGCCACACCTCCGGCCTCCGGTTTGGCCACAAGCCCTTCCCCCCTCCCCTCACTTTCAAAGTCAGCAAAGTGTACGGAAGCCCAGTAAAACACTATTAAATGCACAATAAGAGGCACGACTGAATGAAATTACCATGTGCGCAGGACAGCAAACAAAAACAATCTAGCTAGCCACAATCATTAGCCCACACTAGCATTGCCGTGATATGCTCCACAGCAAACCTGACTGTAAGCCAGCTAGCGATAGCAACATTTGCCGAACAAAATCAGTAGCAGCCACTTAGCTGATGTTATCATGCCTTCTGTAGCCAACACCAATTAAAACAGACATGTAACATTATGTACCAATCAAATTACTTACCCATGGAAAAGAAGGAAAGCCAGTCTAGAGACAAGCTGGAGCTCTTCAGCAGCATGTAAAGTTCTCCATCTCGGTAAAGTCAGACCAGTATTGGCTCCATGGTCGGACTGGGAAGAACTTCAGCCTTGGTCTTATCCGTGGAACCGCATGCAGGGATAACACAGAGCCGGTAAAGACTTTAAAAACTTTATGGATGTTTTCACTGTCTACCAGCCGACCGGGATTTAAGCCGGTAGTCCCCATGACCAGTCTGTGCTCTGGTCTTATCTCTTTCTGTTTTGGAGTCCCTTTTAGCCAAAAAAAAATAAAGTAGTGAGGGCCAACAGTTTAACTGGAGGGAAATGCACTAACATCATAGACTTGACAAGCACACGTGTACACAAACAGTCATCCGGTGCAGTCTATGGGTGACGGTCACTGCACCAAAACAAAGAACAGAGGAATTCAGATTACAAGATATACAGATCGGGTGTTCATTCTCTGCTCAGGATGTCATTACTCCACTATATCTGTGCATAGAAATTAGTTGTTTGCTGCTATATTATTGTTTAAAATATTGTTTACAGAGTTTTTCAGACATAAAAAAGAAAAGGAATGAAAAAATCACCTCAGTAGTAATAATTATAACAAAGATAATGTGAACCAGGCTAAATTAACAATATCACTGCCTGAGATGGGACAGGGTCAGCAATGCAGAAGTATTAAAGATCACGTGAAATGCACTAAATATTTACAGTGCATCAGTGTGTGTATTCATGTGTGTGTGAGGCAGAGAGCGTGTGTGCAATGGTGCATGTGGAAATGTGAGCATGTTACAAATTATGTCCATCTCTCTGTCATTCTGTTTCAACAGACAGAAAACGCTTTTGATTTGAAGTTTAATAAAGCATCAACAAAGACCATCTGTCTCCAAAAGTCCACACATCCCACTAAAATATCATTGGGAAAAAGTTAAATTACGCTACTGTTCTATCTCACAAAATCAAGTAAGGTATCAACTGGTGCTGTTCAAATTTGGCCAAATTTATGATGATTAAAATGACAGTGATTTATTTATAATACAGTTTCATGTCTTTTCCCTTTAAGTACTCTTTCTCTGGCATAGGAATGACTGTCAAATGATTGCTAGGAAGGTACTGAAGGGGCCACCAAAGCTGTTACATCTCAAACTGTGCTGTTAGCAGATTCCTATACAAAGTTCTTCTTAATTACTGGATGATATATCTCCTATTTTTAATCTTGTATTACAATACTATTTCCTTCAAGCAAACAGCAGACTATCATCAGAGATGGAACTTGAATTCCCACAGTATTTCTTAGCTTGAGGTGGTGGTATGAGAAAGTGATTGTCTAAATGTCACCACTTTTTTGGCTGGTGGATAAAAAGCCCTGTTTCATGCTAATAATTAGCTCCCCTGCGTTACGTTAATAATAACCTGTAGATGTAAAACTGGTGGGTTTTCCTGAGGGATCTCTGCACAGTATAGGAAGTTACATTAACACCACAATCTCTGTTTATTTGCTTTAAAGTTGAAACAATGCAAGGGTCTGTGTTGCAGGACTTACTTTATCTTAAGGCCCTTTACATACCACTGGGCTTCCTGCCTAAAAAATATCTGAGGTATTTGTGGGAATGTGCTGTTGTTATACATTAACTAACTATCGCGAGTATCATGATTTTAAGGTTTTCATGACTCAAATGCAGATACAGACACAGAGCTGATACATTTCAAATGATTTATTAACAAGAGGCCTACAGGTAGATGGGGGAAGGCAGGAGTCTACATCAATGAAGTAGTCCACAAAGGCAAATAAATCCAAAAATCCAAGCACAGGCAAAACGAAAACTGAAGCACAGAAACATCAGGGAAACTTAAAAGAGAAACTGACAAAGACACCTGGGGGACAGAGAGAAGATATACAAGGAAGGCTGGGTTAATAGGACAAAGGTGAAACACATTGGGGTGGGGCAGATAATCAATCAAATTTAACAACAATATTTTTTTTTTTTACAAATGACATTGCAGATTAATGATATCATATTTAATAATTCGTACTCCTTGTGTTTGCTGCTTGTATTTAGTAAAGTTAATGTCTTGGTGTCTTAATCAGTAGGGACAAAAGCATGATAATGATGACTTTAACGCACAATGTGCATTAAAATGAAGTGATAAACAAACCTGGCAAGTTCCTGGCAAAAAAATTAAGTAAACGCAGCTCAAAACTTTACCAGTCAACGCTAAAAGCTTAACCTTTCCTTGTTATATTTTATACCTGCAGACAAATATGGATGAAGAGGCTGAAGAAAATTAATTATTAGTATTAAAGTATATATGAATAATGATTGGCAACAGCTGTCATACTGACCTATTCGTAATGTAATTTTACTAGGTCATAATTAAGGGAAATTATCTCGGAGTATGAGAAAAAGTTCAGGTGCTATTTGAGAATACAGAGGCATTAATGTCACAGAATGGAATGAATGGTATCCTTATTAGGAGAAACTTTTTTTTTTTTAATCTATTTAATGAGTATGAGCTTAAATGTCAATATAATTATAGGGGCTATTTGTAAGTTTTCTCTGGCGCCAAACTTGGTTTCTTTCTGGGAGCGGTTGATGGTGATTCTTGCTTGACAAGAGCTTTGGCCATCGTTGCATTAAAGAGGACCTTTTATGGCCATTTTTAGTGTTCATCATTTCATTCTTGGTGTCAACTAAAATCGATTTACATGCTTTAATGTTCTGAAAAGACAGTATTTTTCTTCTTCTTTACATTTTATACTGTACCCTATTCCCCCTCTGCCTGAAACGCTCTGTTAGAGCTCAGGGCTCTTTAAGGCCCCTCTCCCCCTTCTGAAGCTGACCAATCAGAGCCCAGTGTGTGCTGATTGGTCAGCTTGCCAGCAACTACCCGAAACTCTTGTGTAAACAAACAATTGTGGCGACTTCGGTTCTGCCTTATCGGTTTGCACAAGAGTCTGATCCTTAACCAGAAGATGACAGATCCTATCCACCTTCACAAGCTGGACTGGGGCAGGAAAACAAATGTACCCACTGTCAGGCAGCCGGAGTGAGGGAAGAGGCAGAGATATGGAGAGTGCTGCGAATCAAGACACTGGACAGTCTGCAAAGTCTTCAGATGACAATATTCATAACATGGAATACTACAACACTCATGTGTGGACACTTCTGGACTAAAAGAATGTTAATAACGGAGGAACAGACAGACAGTCGACAGGTGTTGAGTCTCTACTGCTTCACCTCCTGCTGTTTTAGGTAGCAGGTAAATCTGAGTTAATTAAACTTTATTGTGCATAGTTGAAAAACAAACTGAGCGGTTATATTGTGGACAATTTATTCGAGCTAACGAGGTATAGCATGTCAAAATTGACAAAGGTTTAAGCATATATATCTTTGCTATGCTGCTTCTTACTAACGTGATGAAGTCATAGTAAGGCGTTCAACATTGCGGATCCACAATGATAATGCTGACTGACAGGCTGTGAGTCTGAGTCCCCATTTGGCCACATTAAGTGTGAGCTACAGAAATTACCATTGTGCAAATAAAGCGTCTATCTGTGCGTGGTTTCTGAAGAAGTCCTCCTTGAAGGGCGAGCTCACACTATAATGTTTGGAGCATTGGAGAACTGTAGAAAATTAAGTTGATTTCTCCAGGTAAATGAGAACACAGTGTCTTTTCAGCATGGCTACAAAACTAAACAAAACTCTTCATTATAAGTAGTTATGTGCTGTGCCTTGTGTGGGGGTGTGCCAAGCTTGCAGGTGGGCAGCGCCAAGAGACATAATGACTCCAATAGGACCAGGAAGTAATGTCTGGACACCCAACTAGGCGTTTAATACAAAAGAGAAAATTGTGTTTTGCCCTGACAGAGTTACTCCCTTTGGTGTAAACTTTGAGCTTTGCGACTCTGTAGACCATTTACATGCACAAAAACCTATATAACACACTATAAGTGAGGAAAAACTCAGCAAAGCATAATAGGTCCCCTTAAGTACAAAGAGGTTATAGTACAACCTCAAAGCAGCGCTACATCTTCAGAGCAGATTGGAGGCTACAGTGAGTTGCTATCGGAAAGTGATGAGACAGGCCGGGGCTGGCTGGTTAGCATGCTAATTATAGCTGTGTGCCTTTCCAAATCATGTCTAATCAGCTGAATTTACCATTACAATCGAGGTGTAGAAAGGGTGTAGAAACATCTTGAAGATGATCAAAATAAATGAGAGGCATCTGATCTAGATTTCAAGTGTCATAGCAAAGGGTCTGAATACTTCTTTCAATGTGATATTTCAGTTTTTCCTTTTTAATACATTTGTAGAAATGTCTAAAATTTTGTTTTCACTTTGTCATTATTAGGTATTGAGTGTAGATTGATGAGGGAAAAAACAACAAATGTGAACAAATTGAAGGGGTCACTTTGTGAAAGCACAGTATGGACTCTACTGAGTGCCATTCTAAAAAGTAATTTTGTACATTCATTCAAACCCAAGATACCGCATTTTTCATGGCTTCCGCCGCCTGAAAAATAAATAAATAAATAAATAGTTTTGTGCATAATTTTCTACAGTTTTCTGTAAAATAGACATTTACACATTTGGTAGATGATATGCAAAGTAGGATTGGCACAGTAATTTTAAATACACTTCTGTGGGTTTGAACAGAAATTGTCAACACAACGAATGCATAATGAAAGACTTGCATGGAGGGTCAGGATATAATCAACTGGCCTCTCTTCATTGGTTAAAGCATTTCATCAGTGCTATAGCTTTTACTTTACTGCTCCAATTGAACATCTCTGTTTTACTTTATTTCATTTCATTGTTCTTTTAATTATTTGCTTTTATTACATGTCCTACTGTTTTACTTCTTACACTGTGCATCTTATCTGTGTCTTCTTTTAATCTCTTCTTTAAGTCTTGATGTTTAATCATGAATTCTCTTGTAAACCAGCTTGTAACCTTGTTTTGTAAGGTGCTGTATAAATAAAGCTTCATTTATTACAAGTCTTCATTCTGCAGTTCCAACCAGCCACATGCTGCGGCTGACTGGTTGTGCTGCTTTCTCCTTTGACCCCACCCCCCCACCAGCTCTGTCCTCCTAGTTTCATGAGTCCCTGATTGAATCTCTTAACTTGTGCATTTTATATATTCAGTTTCTCAGTGGTATGATGGTCTGCTCAAAGTTTCTCAGCAAACTATGTAACCATGGAAACATTCCAGAAAAGAAACTCAACACTCAGACACGTGGCATTCAGCTGACCAATCGTGTAACTTCATCAGTCAGTCAACGCTGTTCCATTCCATCCAAAAATGAGTAAATGCACCGATCTAAAATTTCTGACCATGACATACATGTACCTGAATGCCTATGGAGAGTACCAACAAGTGTTAATGTAGTGCTGCTGGTATCACTTTTTGAAGGATGACAAACATAGCGTCAGCTAAAAGTTTCTATTTAGAGAGTATACTGCCACAAAATATGGGTAGCCAATAGTCACTGCAATGCAATAAGTGAGATAATCCACTCCAGTCAGTACAGTTAAGAAGCGGTAATTGACCTTCACATTGTTTGCTATCAGTAACTGAATGACTCAGTGTAGATCACTCTATATTTTACACGTAATCCAGAGGCAAACAAAATGTTCTTTAACACAGTCTTTGCCATGGATTACCCCCCATTAATGTCAGGATTAAGATCCTCCTGACTGAAATGAGCAACCTGCACAGGTTTTGACTGTAAATTCAAAAGTAAACCATCCATCCATGCTACAGTCTATCCCAACATGCAGTTAAGTGATAGTTCGGGTTTTTTGACTTTGGTTGTGTAACGTAGACTACTCATCCATAGTGAGTGTATTACCTGCTGTAGAATGTACTTATACATATAGTCAGTGTATGCCTGCATTAGATTTGGATAGGCAAGTCATCCGATCCGAATGTACTGCATATAGTCATTATTGGGGGAGAAGCAGGGTATGGACAGATCGACAGTCTGTTGGTTGGTGGGGCTAATGAACCTAGAAAAAACCAAACTCAGACACCTAACAACTACATCTTTGGACTGTGTAGGGAAACTGGAGCAAACCTGCAAGAAACCTCTGGTTCATACATCAGAATAGCAGTCAACAAAAACATTGTACAAACAAGTTATTATTGTATCAAAAACTTTATTCTCAAATAATGTCTTCAAAATAGCTGATAGATAAACTGTGATTCTCTTTAACAGCAGGTTGTGAGGCTGCATTCACATACAGTACCCTTTATAACATTCCATGTTGTTTCTCTGTCATTATGTCATGGGAGGACAGAAAAATATAATTTTCAATCCTTTGATTCAAAACTTAAGAATACCAATTGTTTCCCAACAGAGAAGCCTCCAAAACGGTTGCCAATTTGCTGCTAGAGTCTAAATTTACCTAAACTTTATTTTCCACTCTAAACCCATAATGTCTAAGCAAGAGAACCAGATTCCTCCTTGTTTAGACAGCCATGAGGTCAGATTTTGGGCAATGAAGGGGGCAAGTCATCCAAAATCTTTTGTGCCTGTGGAAGTCATCCCTTTCCCAGATACAGACATTAGGATCAGTCACACAGGGCTGCCTTTACACAAGAACACTGTCTTTGAAAGGAAGTGTTGTTTTCAAACCCAACCATGACATACTGTTCATGACATTATGACACTAAACATCTAGTGTTTATTTTTTGTTCCGTGTTAACTGTGTGTCTAAAATCAATTCCAAACATGTATGTAAACAAGATATTTTAATGTCTAACAGTGTTGCTGCTGCTGCTGCATTAGAAGTCACTCAAAACTGTTCTCTGTATCATCACATTTTATACCATTTTTTGCAATGAATGTTGACTTAAGCTTTGGAGGAGTTGGAATTGACACATTTTATGATACTGAAGTTTATGAATAGCAGATTTTTTTTTTTTTTTTTACAAGTGTGTCCCAGAGCTAAATGTCTCTCCAGCATGAAGAAGATTAACTCCAGGTCCCACAAGGTTTTCTGTTCCTGTGTAAAAGCAGCCATAATAGACAAAAGAGATCATATGACATTTTGATATTTGATACTCAGTTTGAACCATAGATTTTTACATGGTGTGTAACAGTAAAAACATTGACTTTAATGAACAAGATTTTGTTGTACCTACATCATTAATCATAAAAAGTACAGCATGTTTAATAATTTGTTTCTTTTTTTTTTTTTACAAATTCTCCATAAAAAATAGATTTCTGTACAAAAATTTTTTTTTTCTTTTGCACCTACTTCAAGTTCAGCAGCACATGATGATGGTGAGAGGTGACAGTGATGATAATGATGATTATGAATTATGATGCTTAAAACAATAATGATGATGGCAACTTCCTGGTAAGAACCTGCCATTATATCTCTGTGCCATTCAGGAGAACAAAATCGAAACAATATTTTTCGGTACACATTCACAAGCAACAAACAGCCATTTACTGCATGAGAATGCATCCTGTCATTGTAGCGTGATAACATAGCGTTAATATGTGTGGTGTCCCAATCTACAAGCTGCCATTTGCTGAAATGACAATTATTCATCCTTTGCACTGATAGGTGAAGCAGGGCTGCAGTGAACTCACCAGGTTGTAGATTTTCCTTAAAGCTCTAATTTTGAACTACGGCATGAGAAATTTGTCCTATCCAAATTACTGAGCAGAAGATGAAGTCCTGTCAAGGGCAAATGAACTGCAATGCTGAATATTTAATTCGATTACACTAAAAAGTGAAAACGAGAGCCGCAGTGTATGTGTATGGAAAGAGGACAAGGATTGTCCAATAATAGTACGAGCACACAGAAAGGTTGGATTTCCATCTGGCAACAAAATTCCATCACAGATAAAAATCCATCTACAGGTCGACATGGCTACTGAGCCACATATGAGCACATGCATGACACAGTTCCTACCCAAGTGAGACGACACTATCCCTATAGGAGAGGTTCAGCACTCACTCTGCAGGCCTCCGTGGGTGTGTTTGCACCAATGTATAAAATGAGTCACAGACCCCATCACGATGCAATTTAGATTACTACTACTACATCGAGATGTAATCTACACTGAGATGTAATCTAGAAGCTTGTCTGTGCCATGTGACACTGTGAAAAGGCAATGTGTGACATTTACAAATTTAGCTTTTTTTTTTTTTTTTTTTTTTAAGTGCACAGCAACCCAGTCCCTTTTGTTTCAAAGAGGACTGCTGACAATACCACTTTAGAGAAAGTGAGGGACAAATTTGGAACCCTCTACCCAAACTGTGAGAGCTGAAGAAGCAGAAACAACCTTGGCATTTTAAAATTTAGAGGGTTGTTTTATTTATTTTTTAATTGCAGTCAGCTGTCGCACATTTTAAATAAGGACTGCTGACAATTCCAAGTGAAGGACAGCTATAGACAGTTAAAAATGCCAAAAAAAAAGATCATTATCCAAAATGTTAAGGCATCTTAGAGAAGATATGCCATGTTTGGTTCAATAACACACATCTTGTTTTAAAAAGGTTGAGCAGTGACAGAGATTTCCTACATCTTCTGACAGAAATTAGGAGCTGTTCCAAACAAGACTTCATTACACCAGAAAGGGTCCTTTGTCATAAAATTAGATTCTGTTAAGATTTAAAATAAGTTGCTCCACAATTCTGGCTTCAATAGATTGGTTGTCCAAAAACAGAGCTCTTATTTCACCTATTTATAGGTGAGATGAAACCTCATAGGCAGTAGACCTCATAGAGTGCTTTGTCTTTTACGTGATTCTCATTCCTTAGATTTTGATCATATGATCAAGAAAAGGAATTATCTCCAGCTATCAGGTCGACATCTCTCTCCTTCCAACTTTAAACTGTGCATATGAGAGATCTATTTTTATTTTTTATTTTTGAAAATTAAAAAAATAGATCATATCTAATAAGAATATGTGATATTTCATTTGGTTGGTGCTTCCAACAATCCAGGGGTATGTTCTCACTTTAACTTTCTGTGCACCTTCACCATGACTCAGCAAATAATAGTCTTTCTGTAAGAGCCCAGATAGAATCAAGGAAATGAAACATACTTTCACCCAGAAAACTAATCCTCATCTCTAAACACATTGCGCTTGTACCCTGGCAACCTTTTGTATAAACATAAGCAAATACTTAACTGACATGGACACTATTTGAATGGGGCAAAGTTAGGTCTATGTTGATCTAATAAAACCACACCCTCCAATGTTTGACTATACAAAGGAAAAAAGAAACAGGCTTCAAAGTGGCAGATGACATCTGCCACTACACAGCTGGTTACCGGGGAAACACTGAAGGGTTACTTGGGGGAAAGTCAAACTTAAAATGGAAGTTTTTCTGTGCTGGCAGTCATAACATTGAGCTCATCTGGCATCTGTGTGAGCTTACAGAAACAGCAAAATCATTTTGGAGCTCTGCTGTAAGCTTGATGGCCTATACATGGCCTATATACCACAAGCTTTAAGGTTCTGCACAAATATTTGCTGTGTATTTGACTGAGTTTCTGTAGATAGACAAGATTTGAAATCTTACCTCTCTTGTACCTTTCTGATCTTTACGTGCCAGAATAAACAGGAGTGTAATTTTTTTTGTTCAGGCACAGTGGGAGATCAGATCTGTGTCATTAATTGTTAAAAATTAGCCCTTTTATTATGCGTGCGGGAAACCTTACAGCCTCTCATTTTCAGGCTCTATTATGCACTCTTGACTCCATAGGAAGTCTCAACTGAATTAATTAAATCAATTAAAATAGAGGCACTGGGAGCACTCCAGCAATAAAGACAGAGAATGTCTTGTTTACCCCTGTGAAGACATTTTGAATGTCTGTCTTGTTGCGCTCTTTAACTATTGCCAGTATTTTAGCTACTACACACATCTGCATATCTATACTTTGTCTCACACTGGTGTACATGTTTGTGGCTGTCCAACCCTGTTGGGTTGTGCCCCAACCCTGAAGCAGAGACTGTGAATGACAGACTGACAACAGACATAATAATACAAACAATATCCTGTAGTCATGCTTCCAAATATAATCACCATTGTTTCAGGACATTTCATTTGCAGCATTGGGGTCTGGCGTAGAGTCATTTTCAATTAAATGAACTGAAAATGTAAATAGCAACTGGAGGTTACTTGTTGATTCATTCTTACTTATTTCAAAATAAGTTGATGTGACAACTTTCTCATGCCAAATGTTTTTCAGTATTTAAGTTCTGGGGAAAATCCACTCTCTGATTTCAGTGTATTGAGTCTTAGCCTGGAGTACAACACTATAAGATGTGTTTTAAAATAAAAATATAAAAAATAATAATTTCATCAGTTGTACATTTTAATTATCTGACTCGCATACATTCTACTTACCATTTGATATTGTATGTGTAAATGAATGGATTTGTGATGTATTGTTTGTAAGTTTATGACAGTGATGGAGGTTGAATGACTGAAAACATGGGAACCGTAGAGGAAAATTCAATTGGACAACAAAAATCATGCAATTAAAGCAAATGCCTGAGGTGTAAACCTAATGCCAGAATGCTATGCGTGGAGTGTGAAACAAACAGGTAAACGGGCCTGAAGACACTGAAAGACACACACTGATAGCAGTTACATCTGTGATCTAAACCAAGTGCAGCATCTTTCGAAAAATAAAAATATTTTGAGAGAACACTGCGAGAAATAACAAGCTTGGCAAGTGATTTGGAACTAGCCAATTATCTCGGATCCTGCAGACTCATGGGTGTTAGCACGACATTTTGACTCAAAATACCAGGAAATAAGCGGAAAGAGAGGTCACACTCGCTAAGCTTGTGTATTTGTTGCAGTGAGGTTCCAGCATTGATAAACAGGGTGTAACTTACTCTCTGCACACGAGGTATTTCTCAAACAATGGATGGGCTCAGGGAGCGGTAAGTGTCAACAACAATAATTGTGCATGTTGTCTACACACTGTATCTGTTTGTCCACTGCCTTAAATGACCAACTCTTAAACAGGTCACGCATGCACTGTGCGCTCTTTAAAAAGGTGTGTTGAAATATGATCATGTGCATCAGATATGCAAAATGTGTTGAAAGATGATGCATGGAAATGTGAGTAGTACGGAACATTGACCACACACCTTTTTAAAGAGTAAGAGAAACAGTCACATGTTGTTTCTGAAAACTTATACTGTCTGTTACTACAAGTCATTCACTGAGAAAAATAAGTCCACATTGAGTTACTGTTTATTCTTTGTGTGAAGTATCTCAAACTGTGTACTATTTAGTTTACCATAGGAGTGGAGTAATCTCAGAGAATGATGGCGTTTAATGCCTGTAAATAAAAGTATGTGTGTGGCAACAGTGTTTCAGTGGGACCATATATAATATAATTATAGCAGTAACAGTAATCAGTATGAGCTTTCAGAAGCAGCCATTGCTCTAAAAATGGCTAAAAATGAGTGTGGTGCCATTATGTGACACTAGAAGCTCAGAGGTCCACAGGTAAACTGATCCCAACTTTCTGGTTGGCTAGCATGTTGTCATGGCAACGGAATAAACAACGGTATAGCATGTGGTCACACCTTCTGCTAACAGGGAGTGTGAAATATAAATGTGTATATACAAACACTCTGTAACCCTGTATTTAGTTGTTTTGTCATCTTTTTAAAGATAGAAGTTTTTGAATAAAATTCTCTTTTTCGAATGACTCATTTTTCAAACCCATTTCAGACCCGAAAAATTATTCATTTTTTCATAACCCAGTCAGAAAAACACACTAGTGCAAAATTTGTGCGGTTTAAGAGTTTATATAAAGTTTATATTATGGGGTCCCCAGCAGCAGTGGTTTGGGAAGTCCCATGGGGCCACTGGGTTTTTGAACATAAGAGTCTGTTCATCAATATCTTCACTGAAGAAAAATGCCAGAAGAGACAACTGGAGACAACTATTTGTCTCTGTTTCCATAGCAACCCGTCCTTGTCTCTTTTTTCCAGCCCGACTGACAGAGATATCTATCTGTCCATTCGTCTGTCTACTTTCTGTCAGTCAACCGGTCTGTCTGTTAATCTGTTCATCTGTGTCTGATTTTGTGTCTGGAGAGTATACTGTAGAAAAAAAATCAGTCATCACTTGACTGAGTGATAATCCCGACCAAAGTTACGAGAAGACAAATCATTTCCTGGATCTGGCCACAGCTGATTGCAGCAGTCGAAGATCTTGACAGCTTATTGCCTCCAGGCTTCCCCACAGAATCCTGGCCAAGAACAAGACTCAGTTGTCTGACTCTTTGATTGTGTTAGACAGGCCACTGGAAACCAGTGCATTGTGTACACCAGCCTGGCAACTGAAATATCTGGTTTTCTGCTTCAGCACAGTCTGCCTAGTGCTAGTGTGGAACATTGTGTATGTGACTCTGTAGAATATTTTTTAAAATGCCCAAAACTCATTTAGGACACCTTCACAAGTTCTAGTTCTAGTTCTACTAAACCTGGGAAAAATAGCATTTGCAAATTCTTAATTTGGTATGTTTTAGCCTCACTGTTTCCATATACTGTAGACACTGTCATAAAAGGCTATGCAGCAAGTGGCAGAGGGTAAAGACAATGACAGGAACCTTTTTCAAAGTCCATTATTAATTCACAACTAAACTTACCAAACTCTGTGATTGTCCTGCTATATTAAACCCTATATTAACCCATTCAGTTCTTCAAGCAGGCTAAAACATTTCAAACTTATCTGCAACTGTTATTTGAACCTGTTGTGTGTAGTCCACCACTTGTAGTACTAATCTAATACTAGCATCCAGTACTGAATAAGAGTATCATTTTCTTTAAAGGAATTGGTCTGGTTGAACTTGTCATTGCATTGCCTGAATTTGTTTGCGAGCTTTACAGCAGCCTGTATAATCAATATCACATTCCACCAAAACAGACTGTGTAAGCTGCCATTACATCAGAGTCCAGTCCTGTCAAGTCCAGTATGATGGAAGTCCAGAGGGAGGTTTTGGTCCAGCACCAGTGATGGTTTTTGTGTTGACATATACGAATTGTCCAATTACTATTCATTGTCTGGATGGGAGCTGTGGGGTGGAATAGTCTATGTGCTTCCCTTGAGGGTAGAGCATCACATCGGTCAAACCCATGTCATTGCCTACAGCAAGGGGAGTTCGTAAGCCTATACCACTGTGCAAATTTGGCATGGGGGTATGAAGTTAGGTTGGGGTAAACCACTACTCAGGTTGCAGGCGTGTTCCAGGGCCATATGACACTGGTCATACAAAGCCCTTTCCATAGGGAGGTTGGGTCAAATTTTGCTGTCAGTCAGCTGACACTGGATGAGCACTTTTCAATTAGGGTTGATGTACCATCTTTCTCTGATTTTCCTTGGTGTTTGAATTGCATTGAATTCTGGTCCCAGCTCTGATCTCCTGAACAACAGACTTCATCTTACTTGATGATGTCATTGTCTTCTCCGTTGTTGATTGGTTCCAACTTATTTAGCTCTTTCAGACTATAAGGAGAGGTGGATGATACCATTGTTCAGGTAGGAGGTGGAGCAGAGCTGCGTTACTGTGCAGATTATGCCGACAGAGGACCAGCATGCTGCAACACAGACTGCTCACGACGACGAGTCCAAATCATAAGTTTGTTCTTTCATTTTTGTTCGGTTAAACCACACCGCAAACTGCAACATCGAGGTTGGACCGAACCACTGTATAGTGGCAGGTTTGCTGGACTATACCACAGTGCAGACTGTATTGAGTGTGGTGTCGAATCGAACTGCCTTAGCCTCAGTGGGCTTCATATTGGTGTCATACATTGGGTTTTCAAATGATGCCTGACCGTTGGAGCTTTCATGGCCAACATAGCCATTGAACTGGACCTTGGGACGTGTCCTGAAAAACATAAAGAGAAGGAAGTAACATCTTGTTAATGACAAAATCTTGGTCTCAGAAACATATCTTTGCAAAATTGTATATAATATTTGGAAAAAAAATATGAGTTAAAAGTGCACAGGCCTCTGAAACCCAAAGTAAACCACACACTCATTATAGGAAAGCAAAGTAAAATTGCCAAAATTTGCTGGTGTTTTAATATACAACGTGTATGAGTGGTCACCGAAGACACACAGTGAAAAAAATTACAAGGTTAGTCACACTTATATTGCAGTGACACTGACTACAAGTGAAAGTGTACCCCTGTGCTGATCCCAGTGCAGCTCTATGCAGCTTTTAGATCAATGATTTTGTCTTCCATCACATACACTGTATGGTTGAGTCTCACAGCTCTCACCAGCTCTCAAACATAAAATCACAGGCAGTCATTTCCAACAAACAAGCTCAAATCTGCCAGATGTGGGTTTGTTGGATGTATGGTATTTGCCTGGTAGAAAACAGTGATGAGCTCTAGTGAATCAGGGACTGATGAAAAAATTCAGCTCCAACAGATCTAGATGCTTTTCTCAGGAGTTGGTGAATCAAACCAGAGCCAAAAGGCCAGGGCATATTAGATTACACTTGTCAAGTGGCCAGAAACATGACTCTAATGAGATGCTCATGTTGCTCTGTATCTGTTGGATTTCGTATGTGTCTATGAGTTTCTTTGGAAGCCTGGTGTCCCTAACTGTTTGAAAAAAAAAACCCCATGAAGCTATAAGAGAAAACAGTTCAGTTCACTGCAAGATAGAGGGACTTATTTGACGTCAATGTGAAAATGTGTTTCTTTTTCCTAGCTGTGAAATGTTTAAACATTTTTTAAAATGAGACAGACCACATATACAATGTTGTAAGTGTCATTTTCATGTCCTGTTCAACATCACTGATTTACAAAGCGCATGTGCTTGATGTCTTGTTAGACACGTTGAGATTAAAGGAGCAAATTTAGCAAGAGCTAAGGTTTCTTGTAAAAAAAATCTCCAAATTGCTATGAAATTTACGGCCGGAGTGAGGACATGAACCATAACAACTGCCTGGTTCAGTGGTTCAGCTGCCCAGTACCCATCTGCTGCTCTCATGCGAGTGTGTCTGCATGCAACCTGCCATCATCCTGAAAATGGTTGCCAATGGTTTTAGTTCAAAAGAATATATTATTCCTCAATCTGCCTGAATAAGGATTTTAAGAAACTTACTGTAGAGGGTTCAAACAGATTCACGGTGAAATATGACAACCCCCTCCTAATTTGTCTGTTTGTCACAGATTACATTTTTGGATAATCAGGCCCTATAATCCAGTTAGATATAATCACTTACTCCTAAACCCTGTGGAACTATTAGTAGGGAGGAGTGCTGCAGCTGAAACGCTGTTTGACTCTGACCTCATTAAGAGTGTGTATATATATATATATATATATATATATATGTGTGTGTGTGTGTGTGTGTGCGTGCGCAATGGTAGAAATCCAACCCTGGGGAGCCACTAAGCCTACCCTACATGCTCAACCCATTACTTTACAAAACTGCACACACACCAACACACACCGCAGACCCCCCTGCGTGGCAGTAGTTCAAATCGCTACACTGGCTTCTGGTTGTGACTGTAGGTGCAATAGTTTAATTTTATTGGTAGAATGAAAAACAGCACACATAATTGCTTTGACAGTATTATAGATACTGTACAGACACACGGGCCAAAGCAGGAAGAAACTGCAGTGTACACACTCACACCTTGCTGTTGGTTTCTCATCTAAGCTATAACATCGCTATGTGAAGAAATAATTTCTCTTTCTGCTGGCTTTCCTTTGTGCTGGCTTGCGTTATGTTATGTTAGCAATATTACCTTTACCATACAGCTACTATTAAGTCAGGATCAAACTAATTTTCGGGTTGTATAACAGTTGGACATAATAATAAAAAAGCAACAGCAAACTGAAGTATACATCACTTGCTTTGATTAAACCAGTTTACAGCAGGTCAAATATTTATTCTTGATGGCATCATGCTGACAAAGAGATGACAATGAGATCAAAGACAAAATAAAATGTCCTCCATCTAGCTTGTAATGATTGCTGTTTTAACACAGTAGGGCTGCACTTCTTTTGAATGAAATCAAAATGATATGATATAAACGTCACCCCAGTTACCTTTAGCTGATGTAAGGTGTCTCCTGCCATTTCCCACAAAATGAATATTCACTTTAGTTTACAAGTGTTAGTTTTTCTTTACAGTGATAAAACATTCAGTTTAAATTTGTCTAATTGTGCAGCCTTACTAAACAGCATGAGAAAAATCTAAAAATTAAAAACAAGAGATGAAAAGTTTGGCAGAGGATGTGGCGGCGGGCGGAGGTCTGGTTGCTGTTTGAAACCAGATGAATGACAAGTGTCAGTCTTACCTGCCGCCAGGCCCCCAGGTGTCTTTTGGTCTCTCATTGTCATCTGTGTCAGCAGACAATGTCCTGCATACAACCATCAGCTTTAATATACATCAACTAGCATCGCACACTGCTAACTGGCAAGCAGGCTGTGTAACAAAGTGTAAGAGTAATGTAATGATAAGAGTTACTAATCTACTAGCCACATCAGCTATCACGTTTCACATCTTCTAACACATCTTGTGTAAGTCTGCATGGCCCTGTATACAGCAGTCACCATCTTAGCATTTACAGGATTTACCATACTAAGTAGTTACAAGTACATAGCAAAGTACATTACTGTCTGTATTTCCTCAATAACATTAATAGGTCAGGACACTAAAAGGCTCACTACAGATAAAGTACTGTAAGATACAGCTACGATAAATGACAAGCCAATGGGTTAACATATAATAATGACTATTGTTAGACAAGTGAGATGACTTTGTAAAATTTTGATGTGATGAAGTACAGAACATCGCTTAGATGAATAATGTGACACAGGAAACAATAATGACATTTTACCCTCAATATAGTTCAGAATTATCTTGCATCTTAAGGCTTTTTAAATCTTTTGTGAACTTTCTAGGAGCAATAATTAATATCTTGGGTCAATCAGATTAAACCATAAGGCTGTGTTTGGAGTATTAAAGCTATGATTAAGTTTTCAAATGTGTCTCTCTAAACCAGCCTGTCCTTTCAAAAATAAAACTAAAAAAATAAACTCATACTTATTTTACATCTCATAGACATCTGAATTCACATCAGAATACAATTTTCAGTGTCAATAAAGCAGATTGGTACTGGGTTAGATTCAGGGGTGATGCTAAAAAATAAGTTTTTGTCATGTAAGTGGGATCTTTATAGGAGGTACCCATCCAGTCAAGCATGGGTTAAATGAGCAAAAATGAAAAAGATGTTGAACACCTTTAGGCATCATATTTCAGGATAATGTCTAACTTTACAAATATCATTGTCCTTCTAAAAACTACGGCATATTATCATCCATAAATTATTACAGAGATTTCACTATATTTTACAATATCTGACCTGCAGTTCTGCATAATAATATAAACTGATGTATATTTGACTTGTTACTCTGTATGGTTTTCTTGTAATACAGGTGAACTGGCCTGTGAAGAAACTGCCAGGATGTCTTGTCTGGGTGATGCAATGCAACACCTCCTGCTGATAACTTATCCTGCCTACTTGTGTGTGCTGCCCCAGGGCTGCGTCTACACCTCTGGTCACCAGAAAAATACTAAGGGTATGACACGTTTTGTGGAAGGAAAATGTAAAAAAGATGATAAACTGTTGTATAAGATTACAATGTTGTGTTAGTTCTTTGTATAGTGTAACGAATGTCCTTACATTCAAGGAATTAAAAAAAAAAAAAACTTTTCAACAACAGCTGTTTCTCCATGTACTTTGGATTTATGAACTCTTTTTGTTGGGTTGTGATTTATTTGTGTTTCTCTTTTCTCTGAGTATAACCTAATACCCACATAAACCTATCACTTCAAAATGCCTCAAGTGTAGCTACAACTGAAAAAAATTCACCTATGTAAAATAAACTGATAGATAAATAAGAAACTGCACATCAGTACTCATATTTATCAAGCATCTCAGAAACAGAGAAATTGCTCTGCAGGACAAAATAATGTATGTCACTAAAAGTTTGTTGGGACTGATTTCTGACTGACTTTGAGAAACTTGCATAAATACAGGATCATGTTTAGGTGTCAGTTCCTCTGAATGAAAGTTCCCCCCATTCAGACTAATATTTAACTTTTGTTGAAATGAATGAAACAATTATCAGCAATAAGCAAATAATTAATCATTCTAGATGAATATTTCTTTATCTTTATTCATCAGGTGAACCTGTTAAGAGACAGACTGATCAAGATGTTAATTATGTTTGTTGTATGTTTTTCTTTTTTCATTTACTACTTTTATATTACTTTTGATTGAGGGCATCAAACTTGCAAATTTCTAATAGCAGACAAAGCAGGAAGGCAAATGGCTGTTTTGTATTCTGCTCTGCAGGTTGTCTTCTGTGATGGATTTACATTGAGGCTAGAGCTTACCTGTGCTTGTAGAGGTAGAAGGCAAATCCAGACAGGATGAGGGCAAAGAAAGGAACTAAGATGGCTGCTGCCACAGAGCTGCTGTTTGTGTAGGGGTTGGATGGGTCCATTGCTATGGTTACAGGGCCTGGGGATACAGACACAGAAAAGCCCACACTTGCATGAATACACACACATAAACACCCTTTTGTGCACGTGTAATGCCTTTTGCATTCATTTATTCTGAATACTTGACCTCTGCTTCTGATGTTTACTCAGTCTGAAATTTAATTTATTTCACACTATCTTGACAAAAACATTTCTTCAATTTCACTGAATATTTTAGTGTTTCCACAGTGTCCCACTTTCAGGATGCTTCACAGGGAAATGAAGTCTGTATTGTTTGTTGTGGCTGGTATTGGTGCTGATGTTACAGACGGACCTACCTTGCCTCGTCAGATGGAACTTGCCAAAATCTTTACTGTGAATATGCCCCTGGTAAACAAAAGTCTTCTGGTCTGATTCTGCAGTAACCTGAAAAACAAGCATGCAGTTGAATATGAGCACTTTGGACAGACAGTAGGAGATACTGTATATATTTCCTTTCCGTCTCTAGAAAGGTCTTTCTTATTTTGCTAGGAAAATGGTGCTGAATTTTATTCAAACTGTCAAAAAGTGGCTTACGGATCAAAAACAGGATGGATGAGACAGGTGTGATTATAGGGTGAAAATATTTTAAGAACCGACAGGTGAATATGTAATTGCCTTCCTGTACAGTTGACTACAGATGGATGACAACATCAAGCTAACAGTAATCAGCTTAATGTTGTCATCCTTAAGATTTACAGTGGAAGTAAATTCTTAGTAAGAGGTAAGTTCAGTTCTTAGCCAGCAAATGTTATTTTTGTATAAAGTAGTCATTCAGTGTGTTGCTTGGTTTAATTTAGACCTGAAACACTAAATGCATTCATTTGGTAAACTCAATAAATAATTTTAGTTTTTTATTGTTTTTAGGATTTTACATTTTGCTGTATATATTTGAATGCCGAGCCTCACCCTGTCCTCTCCCCTCATCATCAGTACAGTATCCCTCCACCTCCTGCACTCTGGCCTCTCTTTGGTCTCCAACTTTCTCTTGCTTGGGGATTGAAGGAGCAATGTTTTACCCCCAACAAAACAATCAAAATTTCATCTTCTAACTGTGAAAAGATTGTTTTTCAGGAATCACACAACTTGGACTTGGCCATTATCAGCCTGACTCTTGTCCTCTTTCACTCTTTCTGTCATTCGCAACATGATAAATTGGCTATCTATATGTCTCCTTCCTCCTTCCTTCCACCTTACATCCTATTTTCCTCCATTCCTGCCTGCTACTATCTTTACAATCTACCCACTAGGCTCCTGTGTGCCTCCTTCTCTTGTCCTCTCTGTCAACAAGTCAAACAGGATCAGATTTTTAATCCATTCCTCAGTTATAAAAATGATCTGCGAAAGCCCCAACTTCGAACAGCATATCAAACAGAGTAAAAAATCTACATGGAACATCTCACAAAGCTGACTCACATTCTATACTTTTCGTTTTTCTCCATCTTTCTACACACAGATGCAATATTATAACGTGGCTGATTGAATTCACTCAGTTTAAAGAGAGAAAACACAATTTCTGAGAACTGATGAACGCGCAGAGCAAATGTGTAGTAATTCATCAATATCCAGATTAGTGGCTACATGCTCAACCTATTTCTTGGCCGAACCTAGTAACTTCATGGAGTCTGCCAACCTCATGGTGAAAACAAGGCTGTGTCTGAAATCACTCTCTCCTTCTCTCCTTTACTACTGCTTGTATGACAGACACACAGTAGCCCACTCTATAGTGAGCAGTAAAGTTTCAGACACTTTCGAATCATCACTTTGTGTCATCACTGAAAGGGGCGGCATTGCACTAAAAAGCGCAACGCATTCCATTGTGGGATTGTTAGCAGAAAGTAGTGCACGTGCAAATGGATACTACTTTTTTATTCCTTGCAAAAGTTAAGGACACTACATTGTGCATAAATAATTAATAGTGCATTGAATAATTAAGCAAAATGATCTTAATTAGTGGATGTTAGTGCTGGTAGGAGGATTTTGTTTAATCTTTGGTCAGATGTGCTGTTTCTGGTTTCCATGCTGAGCTCAGCTAACTTTCTCCTGGCTTTAGCTTCATCTGTATGGTATTGACATACATGCTGTATTGTATTGTATTGTATCTTCTCATGTAATACTTGGTAAAAAAGCAAATAAGCTATTCCTTTCCTTACATGTCTCCTCACAGTTGAGTGGGTGAGGTCAGACGCTACATTACTATTTTTCTGCAGTCTATAAATAATAGGAATAGATATAGTTGTTGGGAAATCTGTTCTGCTGTGTCCAATGGATAGAAAAAATCACCCCAGATGACAGATGGCAATTAGATAGTAGGAGATAAACCTCCATTCTTTATAATGGCCAACTTTGCAAAGCATTAACTATTGGATGTCTTCATTTTGTACTACATTCTACTATTTATAAAAGAGCTAAAGAAAGTAAATATTGTGGACTGGCAAACGTGATAGCACTTTCAGTCTATTGTATGTATAGCAACAAATGTGTGTAGCGTAGAAATGTAATTATCAACTTCACCTAATGGTGAGAATTTTATGCAATAACTTATTTCTTAAACCTTCGATAAGGAGATGGAAACAACAGCATCATTCCTCAACTTTGAAAGATGTTAATTAGACTTGTATTTCAAAATCTGCATTGCATAATGTGACTGAGGATTTCCCATCCAGCGTGGTGGACCGTACAATATCACTGTTACAGAACACGGAAGGGCAACAATTCAGTATTATCATTTATCGAGTTCAATGATACATTCATATCTTGTTTTTATAATTCTGTTGTCCAGAAATATACACATTAATATAGTGATATTGATTGTGATTATCATTAAAGGGATGAGTAAAACCTCTGTTCACTTTAAAATGCTTCACATGTAAAAATAAGAGGTTTGTCTTACATATCCATCCATCGCCCAGTTGTCATTTTTAAACTTGCTGTAGTAATGCTCTGTTGGCCCCTTCACCTGGTAGACTTTCAACAGCAGCTGGTTTTCCTCTGACTTATAGGTACCTAAATAGAAACAGAGTCAGATTAGTGCCTGATCCTGGTACAGTATCAATAACAGCCAGTTAAGTTCTAAATTGTGTTGGCACTTGGCAGGAAAAAGAGGAAGACATTGAGCTAAAGGAACCATGGGAGGCTGACAAACAGTAAGACAGACAGACTGGGTGGTAAGCAAACCGACAGACAGGCTGAGTGACAAACGGAGAAAAGGAGACACATTGACATTTTGAATTATCGTACTCTATTTCCTCCACCAAGTACCTGACACATTACTGGGGAAAAAGTGACATTTACCCTTCAGCTACATGTCACTACTTGGTTAAGTATAGTACCAATACAGAACTGTTGCTGTTCTATATGACAAGTCCATGTAAAAGAAATATCACAGATTTAAAATGAAATCATTATACGATGGCAGGCCTCGTCTCCCACCTGCAGAAGATCTTCTATGACCCTGGGTTCAAGCTGAACTATTGATTGTGAAATGTCATTGTGAAATGTCAAAACATTCATGAGTGTCAATGGTAGAGTCAGATGGTTTTTCTCAGCTGCTTAAAGATTATTCTGAAGGTTTACATTCGAGAGTGCAGATTTACCTGCTTTGTTAACCTGCCAGTCATCTTCATGCAATATTCTCTATGTATTTTACAGTATATACAGATAAACAATACTTCTGGGGCACTGGGGAACTGCTATGTGATGTTGTTCAGGTAGTAATTTGGCCCATTAGACCGGTGTGATTCTGCAGATGTACTGGAGTAGAGGGGCCCTGGCACACAACTTGTTCCCACCAGTGCCCCTGCATGTTTTATTATTTAAGATATTAATGACCTGTTTCTATTCTCCTTATGCTCTGCAGCTCTTGCACCAAACCATTTTCTGCCTTGCAGACTGTGAATGTTTATAAAAAACTTGAATATACTTATGTGCACTGCGCCACTTTCAATCTGCACATCAGTGATGCCTTTTTGATAAGTGTGAATGAAAGCTGGATCTTTATTAACCTGCTGTGCATTTACACCTACGGGAGTGCCTCCACTCGTGTTATTTACACTGCATTTAAAGTCTGCAAATCTTAAACCTCTGGGATGTAATTGCTATTTTTTCTTCAGTGAAAAAAAGGTGGTGTTGCAACATCACATTTTCATTCATTTTAGTGCCACATGAAACAAAATATTTTCTAACCATTTTCAATATGCTCTTATCTTTTTCTGGGTCATTTCTATTTCACATACATTTTATGACCTCTAACAATTAAGAGAGGAATTGTTGGTGAAAGTTTAATCAGAGAAAATAAAACTCAAAAAATCGGTTTATTGGATCAGTTTTATGGATCCATGTTTTTCAAGCTTTAAAAAATTTAAATAACATAATAATAGTTCAGAGTAAAATTATTTAGTGACTCTGAATAATAACTTTAAATAATAGTAGTGTTTCCCTTGATTTTACCTGACAGTCTGATTGACACTCCGCTGGTCTCCAGTAATGTGACGTTAACTCTGCCGCTGGTTGCATTGAACCCAGTAACTGTAAATGTGGTGGGCTGTCTCTTCCCTAGGTACTCGTAGAAACCACTCCATTCAGAGTTTGGAGAGAACACATCCACTGGAACTGTGATTAAAAAAGGGGAAAAGAAATCAACAGCAGCATTAGTGGCAGATAACTTTACCCAGCTACAGCTTACAGGTCATAAATAGAGATGTTAGACATAAAAAGGTCAGGGTTAAGATTACCTTTTGTTTGTGTTTGTTAAAACACAGACAAAACATATTTACCTCTGGTTCCTTCATAACTGACTGCTGCAGTGGGTTTGTGTCTGGATATCTGAATCACACACTTAAAACTATGACTAATTCAAAACTCAGCTGCTTCAGTATTCTTGCAAAGATCTCACAACTTTGGTCTTTTTCTCTGGTGTTAGTCTCTCTCCACTGGCTCCTTCTAAATGCCTATATTGATTATCAAATCCTACCTCAAACTTACAAGGTATCACATGGTATTGCGCCTGAACTCTTACTTGGTCTGTATCTAACTGGACCTCTGTACACAGGATAATTGACTGTCAAAATATAAATCTGAAACAAGACTGTTTATCCAGACAGAAGAACACTGACTACAACCTCCTACCTCAGTAGCCAGTCCTCTCTGGGACACACTTTGTAAAAATCTTGTTTATTGAAAAACAATATAATGAACTCAGTTTGAAATGCTGTAAGAACAAGCTGTCAAGGAACGTGTAAGTTCATAAGAATATTTAATGTACATCTGTGGTGCATGTACTACTGTGTGTGTTTGTGTGTTGTAGTTGTTTATTCTGCATACCACGAATCTTGTTCTTCTGGACATCTGATTCTCCTCTGCCTTTGGGATTGACTTTCACTCCAACTAAAATGTAAAACAGCATTAAATTTAGTTTAGCTCACTTGACAGTTAAAGGCTTTCTTGACAATACATTTGGTATAGACAGGATTGGGAATAGATGACTGATATAATATGTGACAGGACTGAGAAAACTAAGACCAAGAAAACTATTTATTAATGTCAATTACAATGACATCGGTCACTTGTGGGTATTCCACAGACAAAAAGGATCCTGTCTGGTTATAAATCTTATTGTTTTCTTGTCATCACATCACAGTATTCACAGCCATCAACTCCTTGTCTTTGAGACTAGATAGCGCCACAAGTATGTGATAAAAAAACAAAAACAATGTCACACTAACATTCATAGTACTCCTGAGGCTGATTTATGAAAGCATAGCAATAATATCAGGGTGATAATCTGTACTTATCTTAAACCATATGGGATTATGACATCCAGTTTGTATTTTAGACTCAACATCAGCCCATTTTACAGAAGCAAGTGCATCTTTAAGATAGGATCTGAATACCTTTACAGAGCGGGGGTTTGCCCGACCATCTCCCATCACTTTTGCAGGTTCTGTGCTCTGATCCCCCGGCCAGATAGAAACCGCCTTGACAGGTGTAGATCAGCGTATAACCCAAGGTAGGCAAGTCCATAGATCGAATGTCTACATTACTGGGGGTCTCCGGCTGTCTGCATGAATGGGCTGAGTGAGGAGGAGAATAATCAATTCACTGACATTAATGACTTAACTAGACTAAGACAGCAGAAGGTTTCTCTCTGTGAAACAAAATTGAGAGTACAAAATACAAGCTACAACATAAACCTCAACCGTGACAACAAAACAGAGCGACTAAATTAACATCAGTTTTTTACTACTATGATGAGGACAGCTAATAGATGTACACAGACATGGTATTTTCTTACCTATGCACTCAGGTTGAGTTCCACTCCAGGTTAGATTTTCTAGGCACGTTCTTGTGGTGGAACCAAGGATGTGGTAGTTTTTGCGGCACTTGAAGGAAATCTTACTTCCAACCTACATTACATGAAAGCACAATATAAAAATCTATTAATTTACTGTTAACACCACACACAGCAGCATGGGCTAGCTGTCATTTAACTTGAAGAAATGTCTTACTGCCAAAATAAGTAACTGTGAATTAATGTCTTACCTCACTGCTAATTCAAACAAAACAAGAAAAAAAAGATACCCATTTTTATCATTTTGTCTCTTTCAGTGGATTTAATCCTTAAATTTATTAAATAATTTAAATAACATTGTTACTCCTGCATCACATGCGGTGCCTGTTGTTTCTAATGACGGTAGTAACCATAATTTCCTCTCTTTGTAGAGATGTCAGGGGAAATATGACGTGGACAATATCCAATTATGCCTTCGCAAATTGAAGGATTTGCATGTTTGCTCAAATTCCATTGAGGATTTGATGGCTAATATATTCCATCAACAGGTTTTTATCAGTGAGCCTAGTCCTTAAGACAAAAGAAAATATTACCTGTCATTCGTAACGTCTAACCTTAGAGATCTGGGAGTAATTTTTGACCAGGTCTTTATATTTGACCTGCATGTTGAGTGTTTGGATTGGCTCTTGATTTTTTCAGCCAAGGGCCTTTGCAAACCTCACGCTCATTGTATCTCAGAAGGAGATTAATATTTATGCATTTATTCATCCTGCTTGCATAATTGCAAATCATTTTGTACTTTGTACTACAGTACATCCTTGAATCATGTAACAGTGTCAGAATACTGCTGCTGTTCTCAGATCTCATATCCTTACATCCTTTAAATGGCTGCTAATCAAGTTTAAAATAAAAGCTTTAAAACTGACATGCAAAACTTGTTTACAAATCTCTTCGAGCTGACATCTTATTGTTAAGAAATGCTAAAGTCTTTTATTTAAAATTAAGTTTTGATCATTCGTTAATACCTCTTACCTGTATTTTACATTTGTTGCATATCTAATGTAATTGTAGGTATTATACAGTAGTTTTACAGTCAACCGATATGTTTCTCACCTGAAAGCCTTGGGCTATGACTGGGATACCATAGGCTGGAGTTCCTGGGTCACGACAATTGTTGAAGGCTGGGTCTACACACACACACACACACACACACACACACACACACACACACACACACACACACACACACACACACACATACACACACACAGATTACTATTTTACACCGCGGTTAAGGTTGTGAAAGAGTCTATTGTAACCTGAATCCTGACTTGACAGATACACAAATTAAGATGTATATGTATTCACATTTTTATAATCACTCCTCAAAGAAGCAGACTTCCAGTCACAGTGCAATGTGACATTATTTTGTTTTACACACGTACAATTGCTTTTGTTGGATTTTTCATTTCATCATACAGCAGCAATTTTAAAAGAAAAGTTATGAAGCATTTTTATTTATAGTTCTATATTGTATGAGACATAATACAGTTATTTTTAGCAGAGCAACATGACTTGAGTTCTGTGATGGCTATTGTGTTGATACAAGGCTGCATTACACTTCAACTATTACACAGTGATTCAGATTCAACCTTGTGGTTTCACAACTTTTTAGAAAAAAAGCTTCATGCTTTCACAACAGTTACCACAAGAAACTCAAAAATCAAGGACTGCTTTCTAAAATAAAATTGTTGTAGAAATCAAATGCTGATATCAGAGCTGCACACTTCAGTCACTGATTAGATCTCCAGCTCTATCTGCTCAGGAATAATAATGCTACAAGGTGTAGATGAGTTCGCTCCACAATCCTGTTTACCAATAATCGGGTTGTCACAGAATTTTATTCATAACTTGTCGATGAAATGTTTTCCTTTGCAGTTTCTCCACAATTATGGACAGACTATAATATGTCACATTTCAAAGATTAACATGACGTTCTGTCAGTGCTGGTAATGTTGTTTCTAAAATGTATTAATGTTTTTCTGTGTGATAAAAAAGTGTTAGGAGCACTGATGACTATGGCACATCTGTTTCCTTCAAAAGTGAGCACCAATAACTAATAACAGAGTGAGTTTCATGAGATGAATAAACTATAAATTCAACAAAAACATGTTTCCAGCCATTTTTTCTACCAACTGTAAGATATTATATGCATTTATGGATTCACTGTGGGCATATGTACTAAACATCAAGGGTATGAAGCTCTATGGACATATAACACTGTTAGGGTAAAAAAAGTCTGCTGTAATCACTAATTATAAAAAGTTAATATATAAAGTGGTTTGATATAAAGCTATATATTATATTATATATATATATATATATATATATATATAATATATATATATATATATTGTACACAGTTTACAGTTTCAAAAGCACATGCACTTTCAGTAGATCTATGGGCAAAAATGAAGGTGTGTGTTGTCTTTTAATTACCTATACAGGCTGGTTGCTGGCCACTCCAAATCCCATCAGCCTCACAGACTCTGGAGGCAGAGCCTACGAGCAAGTAGGGGGCATGGCAGTAGAACCTGACTTCTGACCTATGTAGGAAAACACATATTCAATTACACAAGCAAATCATTTTAAATTCAAATATACGTGATATAAGTGATGAGCAAATTATTTCAGGCATTGCTTAATTTTGTAAAATCTATCTCTCAGCCGTCTGTTATCCATAAGGTAGTTTAGGGTGTGATAAGTGTATGAAATTTAACAACCACGTCACCTACATCTCTTTATTCACAAACCAAACTCTACTTTGTCCTTGTAATGTTTCAGGTCACAGTAAAGACCTAACTCCTTTACATTTCTACAAGTAACCATCAATGTTTTGAGCAAATATCAACAGTATTTCAAACATAAATTTCGGCTTACTACAGCATAATGCGGGCTCGGCAGAAGTAAATGAATATAGTGGAAACACTGTAACTGTCTGATTAGCAGCAATGTTAATAATAATTTTAATTATATTTAACCACTGACCGGTATGAAAAGATGTTCCCCTCTCTGAATCCTCCTCCGGGAGAGCCAGGATCGCCACACAGGACAGCTTGAAAAAGACAATACTGACAGTTAACGCTGGCTTGAATGTTAAAATTAGGACAACGGTGATGTGCATCACTTAAAGTTAAGCAGCAGTTTACGGAATACGTAGTGGGTCAGCTAACTCACGCAGACACTGTGGTACATCTCCTGTCCACGTCCCATTCCCCTCACAGGTTAACACAGCAGGAGTGGACAACTGGTAACCATGGAAACAACTGTAGCTAACACTCGATCCCCATGAGTGATCTGTACCCTCCACTTTCCCATGATGTACTTGTGGAGGAGGTCCACACTGGATCACTGAGAAAAACACACACACACACACACACACACACACACACACACACACACACACACACACACACACACACACAATCATGTAAAAGATTATCTACTGATAATTTAATATAATATCATTAACATACAGTAGCTCGAGGGACAACTCGTATGTAGGCTCCAGCAAGTGTGTGTACGAACATTGAATAGATGTTTTCACACTATGTCTGTACAAAACAGATACTTTAACAAGTAGTATGCTATTAATAGCTTATGTGGTTACAATGGGGATATTTATACTTCATTTGATCTTTTGCAAACACCTATTTAGCAATTCTATCTTCTGTAACAACAAATAAATCTGCACCAAGTAAAACAATAAGCACTCACAAAGACAAAACAGCAGTTAAGACATGTCCCTGGTGGTAGCAGCCCTAAGATGTGGAAGAAGTGAACCAACATTTGAAATAATACCTTCTTGAAGAAAAGCCTGAGAGACTTTAAGAAATCCACACTGCAATATTTGCCCAAGGCCAGACATCTTAATATTCAGGGTCAATGTATATGACAAGATAGCCACAGATGGGATGTGTGACATCAAGTGAAAACAAAGAACAGCAAAAGCAGCAGACAGCCATTTCTACTTCCACTCGGTTATTGGGAGTTATCTGCCACATTGTTTTCCTTAAGTCTGCTATGAGATGCTGACAATATTCTATAAAAGACAATTTTACCATCAACCTTCTTTTTATGAGTGGGGTTGCTTTTTATGTAGCGCAAAATGATGCGCAAAAACCTACAGCTACTTTTAAATTTGACTTTACAACTGCTGCTGCACATAACCAATGTTGAAGGTTCCAACAGATCAAATTCATTAGTTTGCATTAAAAACACATCTGTTATATATGGAGAATTCACAACACACTGCTTTATGCACAATGAGGTTACAGCATCTTTTAAAGATGTTCAGAAACCCAATTTTGTGGATTCGTCTGCGTGCACCTGTGTGTGTGTGTGTGTGTGTGTGTGTGTGTGTGTGTGTGTGTTCATACATGCAAGTAATTCGCATGGATGTCTATTCATACAACTTCATACCGTCCTGATAAACATCTGCGTGTGTGCGTTCATGATCGTGTGTGTGCCTGACTCCCTCAGATAATGATAACCATCTGCATGGTTTCAAACATCTAATATAGTCAGTGTAATTCTCATCTAACCAGGAGACAGATGGTTTCACGCTCCATTCACTCTTCTATGATGATATACAGTGCACACAAGTACACACACAGAGAGGGCGGCAGACAGACACAGATACGCAAGCAGGCATGCACTCGCAAACAACAAGTAGCACGCTGTATATACAGTAGACGCAGCAAAAAGCACACGTTGATGAACAGGGAAAGGAACTGATACATTTATGAACATAATTCAGTAATATGACAAATCAACAATTCCAACTTCAACAATAAATCCCTCAAACACTTGATTTTTTTCTCTATCAATCTTTCCCTTATTTCCTTTTCATTTGTCTCAATCTATTTCTGTGCCTCTGTTGCACTATGGCTAGTCTTTTGGATGCAGAATCAAAGTGCAATTAACAAAAAATTGTTTTGAACAACACAAAAGAACAAAAAAAAAAAAATCTTTTGTTGTGGTTGTGGTTTCTGGGCATCTGCGGCTGCTCACGGCAAACTGTCCTGAAGAAGCCTTGCATCTCCACAAAGTCATCCTGCCAGACTCGAAAAAAAAAAAGTGTTTCTCTGTGTTCTGCTTCTTGTTAGTGCCATTAAAAAATAAAAAAATAAAAAAACCGACACAGAAGTCATTGCCAAATCACGGTTTCTTAAAGCATGTCATTCATAATTTTTGTTGTGTAACTCTAGGAGGAATAGCTGGTGGCTAGCCAGCAGCTAATGGGGATTCAAATTAATAAATGAATGTGTGTTTTCTTCCCCCTAAAAACAGCTTTGTTGTTAGGCATCAAACTCCAGCTGTCTAAAAATAGAATAAAACCACCGTATTGACTTCAGCAGTTCATATTCCAGACCAATATTTCTGCAGGTCTCTGATGCCCAAAGAACACTTGTGTCTGTAATTGAAGGTTTCTGAACTCTTTTATTTTCTATTTGTGTCTCTCCCTTGTTGTGAATACACTGGTTTTGCTTCACATGACTCTGGAGGAGTAACTCATCCATGCTTGCTTACCCAACTCTTCTCTTCTCTCTGTCACTGTGATCATTGACTCCTTTTCCCTTTACCCACCCTCTCTTCTTTCCTCTCATGTCTCCACATTCTGTTCTTTCTTACACTTTGGTCCCCAGCCTCCTTTCTGTCTTCTTACTTCTTTTTCTATCTCTCCCTCCAGCCCTTCTTCTCTTTCTCCCTGCACTTTTTTCCCTGTCCTTCTGTCCCAGCTCCAGTCCTCTTTTATTCTCTTCCTTTGCTCTCATGGTCTCTTTCTTACACTGTTGCTGCCTCTCCCTGCCTCCTTCGTCTTTTAGGCATATGTCTCTTTGCACAATTCACCCAGTCAACACATTTCATGGGCTTAATCCCTTTTCTCACTGTGTGTTTACAGGTTTGGGGGCAGGTATTGATTTGCCTCTCTGTTTCTCCCATCACTCGTTTCCTCTCTCTCGCTCGCTTCTCCATCGCTTTCTCCTTGTAGCCCCACTGATGGCTCATCACATTCTCTTTTTCCTTTTTAATTCACTCACTTGACTCTCTCTTTTTCTATCTCCCATTTTCTGTCTTTCTTAATCTCTGCATTACTCTTGAGTCTTTTTGTGTTTTTGTGTCTCTCTAATGTTTTCCTCCAAT
This sequence comes from Seriola aureovittata, assembly GCF_021018895.1. Taxonomy (NCBI): domain Eukaryota; kingdom Metazoa; phylum Chordata; class Actinopteri; order Carangiformes; family Carangidae; genus Seriola; species Seriola aureovittata. The sequence continues at coordinate 19,176,905 of NC_079364.1, forward strand.
ACACCTATTCATCCATTCTGTTCTTCCTCCGCCTCCTCTCTCCTCCTTTAACTCCCTCAGTCTTTCTTCCTCTACCTCCCTCCATTATCCTTCCTCCTCACTGCTTTGCTTGCTCAATCTCTCCTTCTTTCTACGTCTCACTTGATTCATATAGCCTGTCAAGCAACACTTTCATGTCTTACAACTCCTTCATTCAATATGTTTCTGTGTGTGCATGTGTGCCTGTGTGTGAAGAAGCTGCTGTTCCAAAACAGGATCAAATGAGGACTTGTGGATTGTTTGAAGTGGATGAAAACAGAGGGGATGAAAACAGGGGAGATGAACAAAAAGATGTGAACAGTAGAACCTAGAGAGCAGGGGGAGGAGCGAAGGAGGGCAGAGAAGAAAAGACAGGAAAGGAACCAAAGGAAGAGAAACAGAAAGAGAGAGAGGACTTCCAGCCTTTTCCTACTTGTATCTCTCCCATTCTGTCTTTCCCCCTCTATTTCTCACTTTTCAATTTCCTGCCCCAGTCTCATTTTCTATCACCTACAGTATCTTTCACTTCTCTGTTTTTCCTCTGTCTGCATCTCTCTCTCCGGTTCCCTCTCAGTAGCCTCTCTGCCCCTGTTTTCTCAGTTTTTTCATCTCAGTTCAAAGCCTCTGCAACTGCAGGAGCCAGCCGGAGAGTTTCTGTTTGTGAGAAGAAGCGGCAGGGAGGATCTCAGGAAACATTCCCTTTTACTGTTGTTGAGTATCATAGTCTAAACTCTAAATATGGGCTGTTGTAAAACTCCAGCTCATTTTGTTTTAATGCATTCTTTTTTATTTTCCCCTTTGTGTTTGTGAAGAACAGAGGGCTTTCAGGAAATAAACCCCATTTTAACACTCTGTTATTGTAAAGAGAAATGTTAATCTTCCCTTGGCCTCTTTCTAATGCACTGCTAAAGTCACAATATGTTATTTTATTATGCCATCTTGCATTGGCATACTGCTGTTCTTATTTAAATTGCCACTTGATTTTGTCAGGCTTTTTGGTGCAACTGCACAGCTCTATAACAATAATTACCATTGTTATTCTTTACTGTTAAATACCTTGTTGTTAGGTTTCTGTTACATTGAGACTTGATATGTTTTCTTCAAGTCATGTTCTATATGGTGTTCAGCTGCACTGTAGAATTTAACTACATCTTGGTGTATATATATATATATATATATATATATACTTGCTATTCGGGTTCAGTTGCTCAAAATCAATAATACTTTGCTTGCATCTCATAGACAAACACAAAACCATATCAGTAGATTAAGGATACATTTATACATAAATATGAATTATTGATTGGTGATGGGTTGCCAATATCAACTCTCAAAATTTAATTAAATGTTCATAATACGTGCTTGCCCACACCACACTCTACTTAAATTTATTTTCTATAGCATATAGTTCAGTACAGTTCAAGTTTTATAGACTGCACTTTTACATTTTTGGTCCTATTTTTTTATTTTGTTGATAGATGTTATTGATGTTAATTAAATCTTTCTACAAAATCAAACTATATCTACCATAATATTTGCTGCTAATGTTATGTTTTTGAAATGGTTATGTTTATTGTAAAATGTGTCTATCATAACATATTCTATATACTTACATATTGTATATATTTTTCAATTACTCTTAAATAAAAAAAAATGGTATTGGCCTCAAAAGAACTACTATTGGCCGACTGTCCAGCAGATCCCTCGATGCAGATTCTATTTTAAGATAAATTCAAAAGTTGCTGTTCGTGTCCTGTTTTACTTGGGGAGTAGGTGCTATGAGTGTTGGTTCTTCTCACCTTTACAGTTGGGTTTGGTTTGGTTCCAGGTTCCATCTTTAGTGCAACGCAGAACACTTCGTCCAGGTCCAGGCTGTTCCATCAAGTGACCAGGGTTACAGCGGTAGGTCACTGTGTGGTTGAAGGTAAACTCACTTCCGAGATAGATCCCATTGGCTACCGGCCCAGGGTCTCCGCAACTGATCACTATGGGAGGTGGGAGAAATTTTATAAGACAAGTCACGAATACAGTAGGTGGAGTGTGTGTCGATGATGATGTTCCAGCAAGCCTGCAGTAGTGTAGAAGTGCACCAGGGAAGTGACATTCTTGGACTTCTAATCTTTCTTACTATATCTTACTGTGATTTCTAGCATAGTCTGAAAAACTATGTTTTTACTTCTCTCTGCCTGCCCCTTAACCTCGCCCTCCTACTCGACTTTCTCACCGTCTGCCTTCCTTAACTTCCCTGAAGCACATCTCCGCTTCATTTCATCTACCTCCCACCTTCTTTTTCTCCTTTTCCCTAAACCTCTGTCTGGCTCACTTAAACTACACAAGCTGAAAACTCAGACACAACAACCTTTCACAGTTTTGCATCTGCACAGCAGCAGGCTCCCCTAGTCCATGCACGATTTATGCTACTCTACTATATCCTTTGCTAAAAAAACATTACTCTGCATATACCAACACTGATATTATTTGCAGAACTAGCTTCAGTGCTATAGCGAATAAAGCTAGTTCAAACTCTGCAAATGTTTCATGATAATGACTACATCCCTGCTGTTACCACTAATAAAAACAACAGTGATGAGGCAATACCATTAAACCTGTCCTACCCGTGCAGTCTGGGGGTTGTCCTGTCCATGTCCCATTTGTTGTGCAGTGTCTTGTGGTCAGGCCTGATGTTTTGAAGCCTTCCCAGCATGCATAAGCCACCGAGTTCCCGAAGGTGATGCCATCACTGAACACTATTCTGCCGTGTGCTGGGGTGCCAGGGTTACCACAGGATACAGCTGAGAATTGAGGAAATATTAAACAGCAGTGATTAATCATACTGATAAAATCAGTGTGAGCAATACTGTGTTGCTGTCACTCAAGGCTGATCAGCTGTGGGCTGAAATAATGAGATTATCACTGGAGTCAGCTGGAAATAACATAAAATATGAGACCTTGAGGTAGTGAGGCTGATTAATAAGTAAAGGTAGTTGGATTGATTCCCAGCACGGAATGGCAGATGTACAGCATTCCACTAGTGTGCTAGAGGCTGGTAATATATCTATAGCACCCACTATAAGTGCCACTGAGCAAAACACCAAGCCTTAAGATGCTCCAAGGTTCTGCGTGTTGTTAAAAAATGAGAAATGATGTCTGCAGATATGTGTGCAACAGCATTTTGCATAAGATCATCATGGTTAGACGTCCAACAACTGTGGAAAAAACAAATAACAGTTAGAAGAAGCATTGGTCATGCAGCAGGGTTGTGAAGCTAATTATCAGTCAGTACTTGTGGACAATGTCCTTCCATGATTATCTTGGGGAAAACAAAGTCTTAGCAATAAGAGCACAGAGGATACATATTTATAATTTGAGAATGGCTTTAGGCTTGACATTGCAACATGCATTAAGACACACTAGTGTTCATCTTCACAGCTGCTACAACAGGCTGTGCACTAAAGCCCATGCAGTGCGTTGTTCTCACAGTATTAAACTTTTCTTTTAGACAAGTCAAAGCCAAGGATCTTTATCCATCCCTTTGTTTTTGAACCACTGTTGGTCTGTAAGACAAAACTGTCAGAGAGGACACAAGAATGCAGAGGGATAAGACTCTACAGTAGCGATCCATCGATCTTAAGTTTGCTGGCGCAGCACATTAACAGAAGCGACAGGAATTAGCAACTAACCACAGCACATTTCACTAATAAGATCATGACAGCTGATGGCCTTTAACAATCAGACACCTATTGACAGGATTCATTAGTTAGAGCCCTTAAAAGCTCTGTCCAAGAGTGTGTGTGTGACAGGGTGTGTAGGTGGACATGAACATCATGCAAAGCTATGTGTGTATGTCTACAGCAGCAGTCTGTATTTGTGTGTGTATTTGTCTGGATGTGTGTATGCATTTCTTTGTGTTTTTGTCCCAGTGATAGATGTCTCATCCTTTCTGAATCAGCTTTTAACCACTATTAGCTTAATGAAAAACAACTGTGGACAGAAATAAATAAGTAGCGTTACACAGACACACTCACACACAAGGAAAAAGACACACACCTCTAAGGTGTGTGTGTGTGTGTGTGTGTGTGTGTGTGTGTTTGTGTGTGGGAGGGGTGTCTGTAAGGCTAAAAGGCTAGATTTTGATGTTAGTGATTCAGTACATGTAGGCAAACCATGACTCAATAGAAGTAAAATTCATTGCTAAACTGTCAGACAGTCTGAACCACACACTGTCCACAAAGCAGCTCAACTGCTTGATATCACTTCAGTTCAGAGTCCTGCGTCTTTTAGTACTGGGAGACGGTTGCTTCTGTTAGAGTTTTATTCCAAAATGAGATACAATCTGAAATATTGATCGCTGGAGTGAAAGAAAATCATTGCGGGTTTCTATTAACACATCTGAGTGATTTAAAAAAAAACAACTAAATTCTATGTAGCAATGATTGACATTTGTTTTTTAAATGAAAAAACATTGGTCAAAATATATGGCACTTTGGTATTAAACATTTCAAACTAAAGCTGCAATTTAGTAGCCAAATATATTTAAAGTTATCTGAATAGATCCACTGCTTATTCTTCTCATTTAAGTAGGCTTGGCCTTTATGCTTTTCTCTGTTCTATATTTAGTATACCGGTGGTGTTCGGGTCACAGCCACACAATAATATATAAGAGTACACAAAACTGTATGACTCACGCTTCCTCCCGCTATCCACTAAAATTACTGCCAGAACAGTGCATCTATCTAACTCAATCTAAAATCTGCATCAGGGTACAACGGAGTTAATGTCAGCAGTGTTTTATTCAACCCACCTCACATAGTTGGTAATAGGGAGCATAACACAGGCAGCAGCTCAGGATTCCAGTGTGCCTAACGCACTTTGGGGACTCACTTTAATTTCCCCTACACTCCCATGGGTTTTAAGTGTCTTTGAAAACTGCTGTTGTATAGGATGCACTTTATTACCACAGTGCTGTGGAAGATCCAGCTCAGTCAGTCAGGAGTGAAACACTTCAGTCCTTTGTATGTGGGCCACACAGATATAAACATGCACATGCGCGCTCGTGCGCACACACACACACACACACACACACACACACACACACACACACACACACACACACACACACACACACACACACACACACATTTAAATCTCCATTTTTTTTGCAAACTGCTATTGCTGTGAGGCTCTTACATTATATGAACTGGATTTTTTTTCTGTTGAATGTCAAGTTGGTTATTGGTCAGTCTACATACCAAATCACCACTTAGGGTAAAGGTTTCTTCTTGTCTTGTGTGGCAATTGTATGAATTACAGACTGCAGTGGTTAAGTGAGAAATCAGATGAAGAATGATAATTCATAGTTTAGTTTAAGTTAAACTTCTGTACATAATGCATTTCACTATACAAATATACTCACTTTGCTTCATTTTATGAATTACATCCATCTCAATGCATTCATGTATAAGCAATGAGTAAGCTTCACCTACACAATAACTATAATGTACAATGTAGACTGTAAAATGTATGTAATATGCTTTAAGGTATATTTGGCAATGGATTAGTTGCTTACTGTCAGTAGCATGTGCACCAAGCACCAAATGGCATCAAATGTCACCAAGTGATGTAGCCTGATGTTACATGTTATATTCTCCAAAGAAGAGATTAAGCTGTTCGACTGAGCTGATTTATTTTGACATTAAAGGCTGAATAATTAAGTCTATATGCCGCAAATGCAGGGTGCTGATACAAAATCTGCATAAATTTCTTTTTACAGCAGTGTTCTTTATAAAGTGGGTTGGGACCAAAATGTAACCTCAAAATAATTCAGGGATCACTTGCTATCAAAATGTATTATCATTTCTAATAAGAAAATTCATCATATGCTATATTGTCACAGCCTTTTAATAAAACAGCGTTAATGAAGTGTTCATATGAATGGAAAATAGTGTGTAACAGCCCATCAATATCTATTTTGACTCCAGGAAAATTTAATTGCTTTGATATTCAATATGAAATAACCAAGTGATATGGCAGAATTAAGAATGTTATGTCTATAAAAAATAAAGGTGGTGTGTATGCTGTTTGAAGTGTTAGTTGCAGTATAGGTTTCTAATGACTTTTGTCCCATCTGTCAGTAGAATCAAATTTTAACTTAGCCACACAAGTCAGGTAAATAGTCGTTGCGACATGTCCCCACCTTGACAGACAGGCTGCGTGCCGCTCCAGGTGCCATTGTGCAGGCAGGTCCTTTCAGCTGAGCCAGTCAGACTGTATCCCGCCTCACAGCTGAAACGCAACAGGCTCTTGGTTTTAAATTCTTGCCCTCCCAGACGGGCCCCATGGGGAGGGATCCCTGGGTCCCCACAGACTCCTGGACTTACACCTATGGTGAGAAAAGAGACATAAAGTTAATGTACTGGACACACATCAATAGCCAGACACACACACACCACTGAGGCAGCCAAGGACACCCACGTAGTTCTGAACTGATGAGACACGGCAACCACATGCACTGCAAAGCTAAATACACTCAGCTGCATTCAACTGATGTCCATTACCCTTCTAATAGGTTTTAGTGATTTTATGTAACTAAATGGTGAAACACAGGATCAGGAGGTTGTCTCACACTGGACCCACCATGCTAAAAATATATATGTGTGCATTCATGCTTCAGGTCAACAACATCCACTAAAAAGCATTTGCGATATTAGTCATCTCATAATCTATACTGCAGAAAATGCACAAATGTTTTGCGTACTCAGTCTTCCATATACAATGACACACACACACACACACACACACACACACACACACACACGCGCATGTACCCACACACGCACACTTTGTAAAACTGTACTTTGCATTTAGGCTATGCCAAATTGTTCTAGCATTAAAAGCACTGAGCGTGTCACAATTTTAGCAGCTTAAGTTCCATCGGTAGGGATTTGTGAGTTTAACAGGGTACAGCTCCAAATGCAGCGTCTTGCATCTCAATGAGGCCTTCAGCTGCAAGATGGATTCTGCCCTGCTGAGCGCTCTGTTTTGAGGCCAGCAGAGTAAGCTAATTGCATTTCAGCTGTAGAGACAGTTGATGCTGAGTTTGGAAATGATCAGTTGTAGTGTTGTGGGATCTGCATAAGCCTACTGTAGAGCAACACTTACAACCTGAGTAGCAAACCAGGACTCTTCCACTTCCTTTCCCCTGCCCGTTTCTTACACATGCCGCTCAAGCAGAGTTCTATACAGTGCAGCTCAGTTTAAACTGGTAACACAATTATGTCAATTTTGCAGTATTGCTCTGATGATAATGACATACTATTTTATCGAGATCACTTGGACGAGTGGGATTTTCAAACGGTGACGTTTTATTTTATTCAACGCACCAGCAAATTACTAGACTTTAGTATAATGCTTTATATGCTTTAAAAAGAGTTAAAAAATGTTGAAATGCTTGGTACAGATTAGTAAATGGGTTAACTGACTTTAAGTGATTCATTCATTAAATTGTATACCATACTTCTGGTATGCGATTTGTGTCTGAAATTGTGGAAACTATCTGTCCTTGAACACATGCTCATATAGATTTATGTCTCAGTGCCTTTTTTCAAATTATACCACTGTGAAAAGTAAACTTCACCTATGCAGTGGCCTGGTTGACAGTCTGGCACTGTCATTATCTGCCTAAAGTACATCATACCCACAGATCTAAAGAACAAAAACACTTTCAAAGCACTGAAGCTTTAGTCTTGTCCCTCACTTGTAAGTTGCTTTGGATAAAAGCATCTGCCAAATGAGTAAATGTAATGTAATGTCATGAAATGCGAGTCTGGAATTTGCAATGAATTTCTGAAAGGCATCATATTTCACATATTTTACTTGTCAATATCTGTTATTGTCATTGAGCACAGCATAGGCTAAAGCTGACATTATGCAGTATGTTATGATGGAGCAACAACACACAGAAGACATCTTTATTCTCAAGTGAAAAAACTCATTACAACAGACTAGGTGATGCTTTTGTTTTTTTTTTTGTTTTTTTTTTACAGCTGAACCAGTTTTATCTCTTGCTCACTAAATAAACAGGTTTTATTCTTCAGTTCACTCTAAAGTCATAGATTTTATGTTTAGCAGTGATTTTATTGAATTAAAGTTATTTAGTATTTATTTAGTTTTATTCTGTTTTATTGTTACTGAAGTTGCTGTTTTGTATTTCAGTAGTTTTTATTTGTATTTTATTTATGTGGCCTCATCTATCCACATCACTTCCCCTGGCAGTGGTTTGGAGACATACTAGCTATGTCTGTCTGCTATGTTGTAAACATCTTCATTATTTAAATGGCATATATTGTAATTTCATGAAACAGATTTCCCTGTTGGCAGTCTCAGTCTCAGCACTGTAGAAAAATGAATGACAATGTAACTGACCAAATATCTAAGCTCTGCTATTCTACCAGCTGAAAACCACTATGGCATGCTGTTTCATCGACTGGTGTGCTGTTACCAGTGCAGTATGGTGGCGCTCCGCTCCACGTGCCATCCTCCTGACAGTGGCGAGTAGCGTTGCCGATCAGCACCCCCCCAGGCAGACAGGAGTACTGCAGCACGGAACTGTATGTCCAACTGTGGGTTCCAGAAACTACTGCATTTGGGGGTACACCGGGGTCTCCACAGGAAATAGCTACAGAGACAGTGATAGATTTTAAGAAAGAGAGAGGAGGTATTAGTGTGTGTGTGTGTGTGTGTGTGTGTGTGTGTGTGTGTGTGTGAGTGTGTCGGATTGTGTCCAACTATAGATTCCAGATACTACTGCATTAGGTGGTGCAGCTGGGTCATTGCAGTAGACAGTTAGAGGGATAGGGTGACAGCAAGGGAGAGGGTGAGATTAACTTGATAAGTAAAGGTAAAGTGTTTGTTGTTTTTGTTAGTGTGTGTAGTTGTGTCAAAGTGCACGCACGGGAAATAGAGAAAGAGAGAGGGATCAGTGAACTACATCAAGATAAAATGGAAAAGATAAAAAAAATTTCATTTACTGTCCAAAAAAACCCACAAAAACAGAGTTTTTTTTTTTTTTTTTTTAAATAATCAAGACATTTAACTTACAAATCTTTTATCAACTGGATATTACATAGCAGGTTTCCTTTGCTTACCCCATTTATCCCCCTTTTTGGCATTTTTGCCTTAATTTGATGTAGAGATAGACAGTAAGTTTTTGGAAAGAGAGAGGGTATGACATGCAACAAAGAAACCCAGCTGGAATTGAACTGAGGACTTTGTGGTTATGTGGTAGGCACCTTAATCATTAGGTTAATGCCATTTGTAATTTTACAATATAACTTGTACACACATGATTATGGCAGTATTCCTGCCTGTATGGCAGTATATACACCACTCAAAACAATTAAGGGAACACTTAAATCATACATCGGATCTTGATGAATGAATTATTCAAGTTGGAAATCTTCACTGATGTACATTGTATAAATTGTTGAGAACAAAATGACGTAACAACGGTCAATGGAAACCAAAACCATCAACCCATTGACAGCTCCGGATTCACAATCACTCCCAAAATCAAAGTAAAAAAATTGAATTCACAGGCTGATCCAACTTCCGTCACGGCAACTCATAATGTGACTCAGCAGTGTGTATGGCCCCACGTGCCCGTATGCACTCCCCACAACATCTGGGCATGCTCCTGATGAGTGGTCGGATGGTGCCCCGGGGGATCTCCTCCCAGACCTGGATCAGGGCATCACTGAGCTCCTGGACAGTCTGCGGCGGTACTTGGCGGCGTCGGATGCACCAATACATAACGTTCCATAGGTGCTCAATTGGATTTAGGTCAGGGGAACATGAGGGTCAGTCAATGGCATCAATGCCTTCGTCACCCAGGAACTGCCTACACACTCTGGCCACACGAGGCCGAGCATTGTCCTGCACCAGGAGGAACCCAGGGCCCACTGCACCAGCGTAAGGTCTGACAATGGCTCTGAGGATTTCATCCCGGTACCGCAGTCAGGGTAACGTTGGCTATGACATGGAGGTCTGTGCAACCCTCCAAGGATTTGCCTCCCCAGACCATCACTGACCCACCACCAAACCTGCCAGTGTGAACCTGCCAATCTAGCTGCACGGTGCTGGGCTGTGATCACAGGTCCCACTAGAGGACGTCGGACCCTTGTGCCACCCTCATGGAGTCTGTTTCTGACAGTTTGGTCAGAAACATGCACACCAGTAGTCAGCTGGAGGTCATTTTGTAGGGCTCTGGCAGTGCTCCTCCTGTTCCTCCTCGCACAAAACAGCAGGTAACAGTCCTGCTGCTGGGTTGATGCCCTGCTACGGCCCTGTCCGGCTCTCCTCGTGTCACGGCCAGTCTCCTGGTATCTCCCCCATGCTCATGAGACTGTGCTGGGAGACACAGCAAACCTTCTTGCGACGGCAGGTATGGATGTGCCATCCTGGAGGAGCTGTAATACCTGTGCAACCTGACTGGGCTGCAGGTACCGCCTCATGCTACCAGTAGTGACAACGACACTAGCAAAAAACTAAACTGGAGAATAATTAGGCAGGAAGGATCAGGAGAGAGCAATTGTCTGTGTCTTGCTTTTGCCTCTCCATTGCACCTGTTGGCACTTTCATTTGCACCAAAGCAGGTGAAATTGATTCACAATCACTTGTGCTTCCTAAATGGACAGATTGATATCCCTGAAGTCCAACTGACTTGGTGTTATACTGTGATGATTAAGTGTTCCCTTGATTTTTTTGAGCAGTGTAGTTATGGCAGTAAACTTTATTTTTTAATGGGTTTAATTGAATTGCCTGAGAGAGAGAGAACCAATAACTCATCTCAAATTAAATTAAATAGTTAGAAAACTTAAAAAGAGTCACTCACCCTCTCATCTGTATCGAAAACTAGTTTTACAGAGCACAGGTTTCTGGAGGACACAGATGTGAAACTGCTCTCGATTTTCTATTTCTGCCAAATGACTGGTCCTCCGATATCTCCCCTTACCCCCAAATTGTATTACTTCATACCCCATGCCCCAGTCACCACTCCTCTCCCCCCAATTTTCAGATAACACCTTGTTTCTTGAATGTAATGCTCGATGCACAGACACTGGCGTCTCACCAGTCTCTGTCCCTCTCACTGATTCCTCATCTCTACCTCTCTGTTGCTGTGTCCCTGTTCTGCAGTCCTGTTCGCCTCTCTCTGTTTCTCTCTTCATCTCTGAACCAGTCTCCTTCTCTCTATATTGCTCTCTAGTTTAATCTCTATGTTTCTATCAGCCATGGTAGCCCTCTGACAAGAACGCCTGTTGCCCTAAGAGACACATGCTCACCTATTTTTTCTGTACACACACACACAAACCTTTAATAATAATAATAATAATAATAATAATAATACATTTTATTTAAAGGCGCCTTTCTTGGCACTCAAGGACACCGTACACAGTTACACAAATTGAGATTAAAAACATATTAAGAATTAATTAACAACAATAAAAATGAAATATAAAAATAAAAACAATACAAAAGTGACAGTAGACAGTAGCAATGATGGTTGGAGTGGGACCAAACAGCTCGCAGACAGTGGATTCAAACGAGCTGGAGACGGGCACAGACACCGGCGAGACTTTCCACTTGTCGCGGTAAATTATCGCGAGACCTCCTCCCCGACCGGAGCCACGGGGTTGACAGACGTAAACAAATCCACTAGGAGTGGATTCAACCAGCCGGGAGAAGTCGCTGGGTTGTTGCCATGTCTCGGCCAAACAAAGAAAGTCTAGCCCACGGTCTGCGATGATGTCCTGGACGAGATGTCCCCCGCCCGTCAGCGAGCGGATGTCCAGCAGAGCGAAGCCGAGTGAGGTGCCGTCGCAGCCGGCGGTGGTGCCAGCCGACGAGGCCAGGCGGGTCAACACACCGCGGTCGACAACCCGGCCGGTGGAGCGCTGAGGGGGCCGAGAGCTGGACCAGATGGACCCCACCGCTGCCGAGATGTCACAGTGGAAATTCCGGCGGGACCCTCGGCGAATGCATCTCCGGCGGGGCCGGAAGGCGACGTCCGGGTGAAGGTGGAGTGCCCCAGGCTTAGGTCCAGGCAGGCGACAGCGCAGCCGGAGCAGGTCAGCGGCCGAGCACTGAAGCATCACCAGCACTGGCAGGTGGACGGGCAGTAGAAAGAGCCAGACACATACGGACAAGATGTATGTCCTACCGTCCACATTGTGGACGAGAACTCAGGCAGTGTTCACCAGATAAACGTCAAGTGAGGCTCAAGCCGGAACAGAACAGATGAGCTAACGGTAGGCTAGTTAAGACTCACACGGACGTAGTGCCAGTAGATCGTAGAAATATTCCAAATGAAGGCAATTACAAGGTCCGATTAGGTTTATAGAAACTATAAAATAAGTCAGAACTTCTGAAAAGTTGAAAAAAAAATATTAAAAGTTAAAAAGTTAGGTTACCGGCGAGCAGCGGCAGCAAGTTGCGCCAGCGTTCACTCTTGTTGCCATGGTAACGGGAGCCTCTTTACTTTAAGCCTCTTTCTTTCATACTCTTGCCCTCCTTTTATGATTGCTCCCCCCCATTTTCTCCCTTTAACCCTCTCTTACACTCCCAGCTCCTCATTCGCTCCTCATCTTCCTCCCAGTGGCTCTTCAAGCCATTTCACTCCTCAAATTGCTTTTCCTGACAAATATAAAGAAAAATAAATAGAAATCCACCTACCTATGATGACTTGTGTTCAACACGACAAACCTTTGTACATATTTTTTTTTTATAGAATTCCAAAAAGTTTTTCTTTATATGGCTATGAATTTTATTCAACTTCTCTCTGTGTCTGTTCATCTCTCATTGGTCTCCTAACCCTGTATTGTCATTGTTCCTCTCAATTCAAATAATTTTCAAACTACCTGTATTTGTCCATCCATACCTTGGCAGCGAGGGATTGGTCGGTCCCACCGTCCATCATGCTGACATGTGAGAAGCGCAGAGCCCAGCAGGTAGAAGCCTCGTTTACAGTGGATTGCCACACTTACGCCATAGCTGAAGACTTCTGGGTAACGTAGGCCTGACTGGCGTACACCATTCTCCACATGGCCGGGGTCCGAACAGTTTACAACTGCAGAAGTGAGCAGAAAACACTGTTTGAACCTCCGGTATTAAAATAGTTAGTAAGTAGATACAAATGTTTCTCCACTTTCTTTAGGCAAGCATGGTTCACATGTAGCTAGGAAAAGTCAAGTCTACTAAAATAGTAGTACCTAAACACTACTGTTAAAACTGCAGTATTTAAAAGAGGAGAGGAGAGGAGAGGAGAGAAGTAAACTGAGATTATGGACATTTATTAATCATCATCATTTTGTGTCATCATCGACGGGTTTACTGTTGCATGACTGCATCCATCCATAAAATCTGATGGATAACATTGTGGGAAAGTAGCATAAACGCCAAGGGCACAAACTTTTTTGGACTAATTGTGAACAATGTGGCAAACAGTAAATATAGTGCTCTGTATAGTAAATAGGGAGGGATTTCAGATACAGCTTGTACCAATCAACAAAATAATCAATTCAGAATTAAGTGACTCTCCCCATGATGGAACTTTAGAGCATAACCACCAGAGAACAGGCTGAACCCTGAACCACAGTGTTGCAAATTCAGATCGTCCTTGTTGCTCTATCCTGCTTTTTTCTGAACTGCTCTTTTGTCATACCCTTCTTTGTTCTCTACTCTCTCCTCTGGTCCCTTCTACTCTGCTCTGCTCTCTGGGTGGATGCCAGTCCAATAAGAGTGGAGTTTGATTTTCCACATGTCACAGGGGAGACTGACATTCACTCAACTTCAAGTCCATGGGGGACATGGATATGGGTGTGTGCGTGTGTGCGTGTGTGTGTGTGTGTGTGTGTGAGTGTGTCTGGCACCCTATGGGAACAAAGAAAGTTTCAGTCTCATAACTGACAGCTGCTGCTGGGAGGGAGAGAGACACACACAGAAAAAGTGTGGGAGATGGAGAGAGCAAGCAAGCGAGAATGAATCCCTTCAATGGAAAACCCATGTGAGCAACTACACTTTATCGATCTGCTCTCATGACTTTGCTGAATGCCTGTGCGTTTGTGTTTTAGTATATCATAACAGTTACACAACCAGAGTTCTGCGGAGGCTTGTAGTATAATGTCCACGCATGGTTAGCAGAGGAGGGGAACATGTCTCTGGACATGTACCCAGCTGTGTGTGTGTGTGTGTCTGTGTGTGCACATTTAAATTTGTCTATTTATCTATTTATAGACACGTACACACATACCACACTGATTGTGGCTGAATACAGCTCAATGGTAAGTGTGTGTTTACACTACAATTATTTAGTTCACAATTTAACAGTCTGCTGGCAGCACATTTGCACAAAAATTTTCCAGTTGACATACTGTAGCTAGAAGCAAACTGAGCCAACAAATACCGAGTACATACTGACCATTTAAAATGTGTGGTTTAGTTGGATCTAATGTTTTTTAGAAACCATCATTCCATTTGATTACAATGACATCTTACACACCTGCTGTTGAAAGGTGGCAACATCAGTAGAACTATCTGAATGTAATTATTTCACAGTGAAAACAATGGATGCACCTGAAAGATGCATTACTGAATGACAAAGCACATTTGCACAACAGCTTTTTCTTGTTCTTCACATCTACCCACACCATCTTATCCTACTCTATGTAGTCTAATCTGCAGAACTGATTCAACTAATGCATCTATAGGGATGTACATGGGTATAAGTCCGTAACTCTGTGTTAATATATGTGTTTGTGACCTTTGCAGACAGGTAGGGGGCTGCTCCACTGCCCGTTGAGTCGGCACTGAGCACGAGCATTTCCGCTGAGGATGTAACCTCTGTTACAGGTGAAGTTGACAACATCATTGAGGTTGAACTCGCTGCCATTGGTCCGCCCGTTGGCTGGGTTGCCGGGATGACCACAAGTGATCGCTGAGGGGGTAGAGAAAAGTATCAGAAATTGCAGGTGTGGAAAAAGTATTATGTGCAGCATAATGGCATTTTTCACTTGATATCTTTGCAATATTTCCATTTTTTTTTTTGCTGGAACATATAAAGGTTGTCACTGAAAGAACAATTTCAATCCTGAAAAGCCTAAAATGTTTCATTTCATTTAAGATTCTTGTTTATTAAATAAGGAAATCGTTTTACTATATCTTTTCACAGTAAATGACAGAGCAGTAAATCATGATGCACTGCTGATGAACTACAATAGTTTTAGTATCACAAAGTACTTACGGACACAGACGGGAGTTGTTCCAGACCACCGATGGTCTTGCTGGCAGATTCTGACTGATGTGCCAATTAGGCGATATCCTAACATGCACTGGTACACCACTGTGTCACGGTAACTAGAGCCATCCCCACTAATGTGGCCATTGACTATCCGATCCGGAGAGTCACAGTGACCAGCTAGAAGAGACAGAATGATAGAGATCAATGCATTGTAATGAAAAACAACTTAAACTCACTCTCTTCTCTTTAAAGTCATTGGTGTTGGTTCAATGTTCCTGTAGTTATGGCCTTAACAAAGCTACTTTAGCTGATTGTCTGAGCAGTTACACTCCCAAACCACATTCAGGTGCTGTTTCTATACTCAAACTTCTAAATGGCGAGAGAGCGATCAGTGTTCAGAGACAGTGCAGCTCCGTGACCACGCAGCTCCGTGACCGCAGTCGTAACCGCAGTCGTAACCATGCAGCAATTATAGATACTCTAATGGTCTGTTAAAATCAGCACATTTAAACAATTTCTCTGTGTTCTCTAAGTGGCCTTGAAGTACCACATCCTTTCATGATTCCCTTAAAACCTGAGCACGTAAATTGCAGGACACAACTCGAGGGCTTAGGTGTGGAAAATCGTTGAATTGTATTCAATACCATTTCAACTATTAAGAGACCAATCACCCGCGTCTCACAGTCAATCCCTCCCTTCATGTTCCTGTGCCTCATGAAGTCAATGACTGAGGCCCAGTACCCTTTGATGTATTCGGCATTTAATACAGTTTTTTCTGAAATGATTTGATACACTTTCTCGAATGATGATTGATATTGTGAAAACAGACGTATAGAAAATTGATCATTTTTCAAAACTTATGAGAGATTACTCCTGCTGATATTTCTACTTTTAACACTTTTAACAGCATCTCGGACCCAGCAGATATAAAAGTATAAAAGACTTTTATCATGAATACCAAAACTGTTTACAGCAGCAGACATGTTTGAGATTTCTTCTGAAGCAAATTGTGATTTATTGTGTCAATATCTGCACTTCCTGAATACAACACACAGAGGATTGAGCAAAACTACCACATGTTAAACACTGAAATACTGTAAATTATAGTCTTTCCAAAATTATGAGGAACAGATGTTTTGTTTGCATTCTTGAAAGAGACACATTTCTTCAACAAATATATAAAATTCCATTAAATCCGATTATATAAAAGGAGTTCCAGAGTGAAAATAACTGAGCATACAATCTATTTGTTAGAAACCTTGTGTTTTCTTATTTATGTCAGCATGAGACTGATATGAGCCCTTAATATAATTTTTGGGGGTTTATAAACTCAATACTTAAGAAAAACTTTATAAGAGGTACAATAGAACACCTCATATGAAATGACTTAACATAATCACAGCATAAAGATTAGTCACTTAACGTTGAAGGCCAATCAGAAGATTTTATCAGCTTGAATAAACAACATTCTGATGTGTGTGTGTGTGTGTGTGTGTGTGTGTGTGTGTGTGTGTGTGTGTGTGTGTGTGTGTGTGTGTGTTTTTTTAAATCCTAACCCAAATCTTGACAAATGCAGTACAGTTATCTGGCATTCAACCACATAAAAAACACATTTGTAGCTGTGTTTAAATAATGCTTTAGTGACTTTAAATTTAAACTCTTCTTACATCAATGTTTAGGTTATTTTGCCCACCCTTGTTAATATCATAATTTCAGAATAATAACATGAAGGTGGACACGCCTTAATTTACACATTCATCACATAAAATGTGCATCCTGCATGAAATTTCTTATTCTGTGTGTAACTCCACGGCTGAATCATTGGAGAAGAGTGTGCATGTAAAATCAGGATTAATCATCTCTGGTCAGCGCTTACTGAAGGTCTAAATCAAGCCCCTTAATGTATTAAGTAATAAAATGGCTCAGTAGTAGATCATTTGAGTTAAGGAGGCATGTGCACAGTTTATCTTACTTATTGCTGGTCTAATCTCCATAGACTTTACCTAGATTCCTGCAGTAATAAAACTTATGTATAAAATGTATGTATTCACACATTTCCATTAAAAATCAGTCTTTACAAAAACTTGAGAAACAGCCTTTCCCTCTGTACACCTGTTGAACAGAACATAGAGATACCACTACTTACAGCAGATAAATACAACAAGTTTCCACCACACTAGCCATTAATTTGGCATCACACAGTGAAATGTTTTGGGTTCTATATTATATATGATTGAAAATACCACCAGTCTGACACTTGATACCAGGCACTAAACACAATGGATGCTAAACAGAGCTATAAAAAATGTACAAAAAGTGATACTAGAGATCTTTAATTTAATAAGATTCCTGCAAGCCTTTGATTTAAACAGTTTAGACAAACTACACTTCATTACCAATACACTTGCCTTTGCTTCTTGTTTTTAATGATTCATACCCTTGAACCTGTAATTTTACTTTCATAATTGATCAAATTGTTAATTTTTATTCCAAAGTGTCCTAAGACAGCTCATAACACAATGTACATTCTGTAACAATTAATGGACCTCACCTAAACACCTGGTTTCTGCACCACTCCACAGCCCGTTAGCACCGCACTCTCTGACATGTGACCCCACCAGCGTGTAACCATGGTTGCACATAAAGATTGCAGTTGCTCCGAATGTCGTCAACGTCCCCAGTTTGGTCCCAAAGGGTGGAGAAGGAAGCTCACCACAGGATATGACTGAATGATAAAAAAATGATAATAAGATCATGTCATTACAGAAACACACTGGAAGTTTAATATTATGACATAATCTTATGGGGCTAGTGGTATTGTTATATTTCCTGTTATGTCTACCATGTCTACCATTATGTCTGGATATAAAGTGGGTTATGCTGCCAAGTTTTCATAATGTTAGGTAAGATGGATAAAACACTGCAAGACCTGAATTTAAACACTGTATTTATTTAATGTTCCAATCTAACACCAGACTGAATTAGATTTAGGTCAGAAGATTTAAGATCCTTTTTCCTTAATATCCTTGGAGACATTGGTTTCAAACCACTAGCCAGCTTGAAGAATAGACACTCCTGTTAAACTTCCGATACCAAATCCAAATTCCAAGGTCAAAATAGTTTGACAACCACTAGTCTAATGTGAGATAGATTTCTATTTTTAATCAACTTCTCAAGTGTACACATTTCACTTTTTCATTGGAATACCATATATTATGCAATGATAGGAAATTCTGTAGCCTATTGCCAAGTTTTCTAAGTCACAATGTTCTCGCACTACTTCACTTTATGAAATAAGCAGCAGAGGCACATTGCAGAGTAACACTCTATTTGAAAAACCAATGTTCCACTGTTGCCGACATATACCCCACATTTAGGAAGCACACTCTGTTGAAAATAGTTATCACAGTCCCAAGACAGTGTGCATTGGTAAAGATCCCAAGGCATTTGGAAACACATATACCCCTGGTAACTAGTTTTAAAAAAGAAGAAGTAAGGGCAATGGATAAAAAACACACACACACACACACACACACACACACACACACACACACACACACACACACACACACACACAGAGACACACACACAGAGACAGAAAAAGTAGCTCCCTCTCAACCTGTCCCTTTCCTACTATCAAACCTACTAGACCTGCGGCAGCCAGTATTAAACACGGCCATGCTTGGCCACGGCTGCATGTTTCTTGGCGCAAAAGAAGCTAACTGTATCAGAGGAGGTACTTTTGCTGCTCTTTCCAAATGTTTTGTACCGGGGTGGACACACAATGTGGCAGTTGCTGCAATGCAGTTTTATTGTTTTGATGCTCATGCAGGTGTGTCTATGTGTATGTATGAGATGTCTTTTTTTATCCCTTGGTTTATATGGTTCCCTATCCATAAAAGTTGTTGGTTTAAGTAACTAACATATAAGAAGGACTGTGAAGCATTTCATGTATATGATTATACAGTATGTGGGCGTGTATATTGACTGAGTTTAAAGGAATCTTTTAAATCCTAGATATGGCTGTATGCCTGTGCAGACTCATAAGTGAAGTTATATGCCATCCCAAGTGCCAAGGGAGGTGAACAAGAGCACAAAACATATCATAGTGCAGTTTTATTACCTTATTCAGAGAGGGAATGGGTCAGATGACTCTGAGCAAAACAAATCACACAGTAACAGGTGTGATTTCCTTTGCACAGGATAGTCATAATGGTGTTCATGTGTGTTTAAATACTTACTCTTGCATGTAGCTGGGTCATCTGATCCCTCCCAGGTCCCATTGGCAAGGCAGCGAAGAGTCCGATGCCCGACACCCAAATAGTACCCTGATGAGCATTCCAGCATCATCATAGACCCAAACTCTCCCAACCTACCATAGAGTAGGTGGTAGGTCATGTGGTCTGACAAGATGCTGTCAATGCTAGGGCAGTGGACCGCTGGAAAGTAAAATTTGTATCAAATTATGATTAAATGAAACATTATTTTACAGTTTTCAAACTTTCTTTGTTTAACTTTCAGTTTATATAAATGCCAGCACTAAATACCGCATGAGCCTGTATGATGCACAATTCATAACCTATGAAAATCTATAATCTTATCTAAAGGTCATCAGGAAGCAAAACTTTGAGGGAGTAAGGATCCAGTCCAACTTACTTGGTCTAAGTGATAGGCCTAAAAACAGCATCTATAACATCTATTTTAATTGACTGATTTATATTTACTCACAGATGCCTTACAATTCAACTTTTTTATCCCTGCTTTTTTGGATCTGGTTGGTTCTTGGTTTTTTAAAATACCATAATAACCAGGATACTGTACACTACAGACATTGTGCAAAGAAACTTTTTTTATGCATTAGTCATACAGTGGGGTCAAAAACTGCAAGATACGGTGAAAAGCTCTGAAAATAGCTAGTAAGTGGACCTAAAGATTTTTTCCTTGTCAGCTCATACTCTTGTCTAAAAAAAAACTTACGTAGACATCTGGGGGCTGAGGCAGCATTACTCCAGCTGCCATCCTCCAAACACACTGCTGTTATTGAAACATCGGGGTCAAGGTGGTAACCATGGTTACATTGGTAGGTAACCTGGCTACCAACAGTGTACTGGTAAGCATGGAAGCTGCCGTTGCCCGGTGACTGAGGAATCCCACACGAGATTGCTGCCACATGACAGAGACAGAGGAGTTGAAGAGGGCATTCCTCTGAGACAGCAAGTTTTTAACTCATGTCATCATCACTTGATGAATTTTACCTTGACAAAAAGGTGGTAGCGTATCCCATTGGAACAGCCCATTGGAGTGAAGCTTGCACGTGGCATTGGCTGTGCCTACGAGGCGATAACCACGGTTACAAAAGAACTGAAGTCTGCTACCTGGACGGAGCTTGGTTCGGTTGACCACGCCCCCATTCACTGGAGGATCATTAATGCTACAGTAGGCAGCTGGAGACACGGAGAAACAATGAGAGAGACAAAGGGAGAAAAATTTATTTCTCTGGGTTTCTCAGTTCACAGGAAACTCTCCCAATTACTGGAAACATTGCAGCATTCATTCACCCATAACCAGGCATTTTGGATAAAATACATGTTGATCATCATCTATGCCCCTTATTACATTACAGCTGACAGCAGTGTCAGTGATTTTAGTCAACATATAATGACTCAAAAACCTGTGAGTTACAAACACAAGCAGAATACTCATACCAAATAAACTACTTTTTCTGAAACCCTTCCAAGCAATATAATGTTTTTGTCTTGCTGGAACAGAACATAAAAGCACAACTGTTAGAGCATGGATAACAGTCTAAACATCAGGCAGAACACGCCACAATGGACTACTTGGCTCTCCCTTCCCTGTCCGATGTGGTCATTGCTCCACCTGGTCTTGGCTCTTTTCCCTTTTGGCCTCACATTGGGGGAATGACTTTCCCACTCCAGTCAGGACAATAGAATCACTCTGTAATTTCCATTTTCATCTATAAACCTTTCTTTCCAAGAGGAAATGGCCCCTCTTTCGCTCACTCTATCTGCTCTAAAATCAATCTGCTCTATCTGCTCCACTAATTTTATATCTTATCAAAGCTTCTCTCTGACATGATCATTCACTGGTTGCAGAAACATTCAGAGATGAGGGCCCAGTCCTTCAATTCCTTACTACTGAGTGTTTATAATTTTAATAAAGGGACATGAACTCCTCTTGGATAAGATTTTATCTAAGGGCCTATATATCACAGGATCAGTTGTTGTTTAATGCTGAATTGCACTGGCAGTTTTATTGGGACTGTGGAGGGTTGAAATGACCTCCCTCCCAGTTTATAGGAAACACTTTGATTTGAATTCCTACATTAAGAAAAATCTCAAATAATGCTTCATACCTATATTAAACTGTGTTGCAATTGAGAGAAAAATAGATGCAGTACTTTATTAATCAGAGTGGGAAACGTTATAAGAAAGAAGTGTTGGAGAGAAATTATTATAAAACATTATAATGTTAATATTCTAACTGTGCCTATGTAGACAGGAGAGTAGGGACAGTCATAATAAGATATATAAAATACTTGAGGATAGATAAGGGCAGGACTGTGAACAATGCAGAGGCAATGAATGACACACACTCTATTGGGATACATTGTAGAATATTATTGTGCTTACATCATGGCGACATGCTAAAGAAACCAAACAAGAAAAGGTAATAATCATCAATACATTTTGGATAATGCGTTGATGGTTTGGTTTATTCACCCTTAATTAAACTTTAGGTCATCAAAAAAGCATCAGTACTGTTGGTATGATTACTTTCAGAGATTATAACCAATTTCACCAGACATTTGCCAGCCAATCAGTTATCAATCCACATAGAAACATGCATTATTGTGGAAGCCCAGTATTCATTAGGCCATGCAGTTGGTATCAGGCTGTTCCGTCATAAATCTACAGAGCCCATAGATTTAAGATGGCTTTACCCAAACAAAGAGCAGATACTGGGTGGTTTGACCCGGCCTTACATATAAATTATATTTGCATTGAATTTAAAATAGCTTTAGCTGATTAATACAAAACCTTCAATGAAAAAGTATAACAGCTTTGTTCTGTTGTATATGTTGTAAAAATATATATATTTTATATAATACATAATACTACCTATACTACTACCATTGTTGATACGTACTAAAAAGTTACTGACCCATACTTATTTACAGCCTGACCAATTCACCACATATATATAACACACATTCAAAAAGCATAAAAAAACAACCGGATTGTAATTTCAAAGTGAATCACCATGAAGCCTCTACATAAGCAATGAGACTATAGCTGCGTTTAGAAAGGTCAGTGGATAAATAAATGTGATACAATTAAGAAAAATGGCACTAAGGTCATTTCACAGCTAAAGTGCATGGAGAATGAACAAAATGATAAGAAAAACGCAGCACTGACTGTTACAGACCAAACTGTAGGCAACACAGACCACACACACACATTAATGCACAGACACATACAACCTTGTAGTATAATTGCAAGGAGATAATACATTCTTTTCCCCTTATATTAATCCTAAAACATTAAACAAACAGCCCTTTAAAGACGTGGAGAAATTAAGAAACATAACTAATAATAATAATAAATAATTCCATGTTATAAGCAATTGATGAATATACATATTCGGTACAATATATAGCGCACTCTATGTGTGGTGTGTGTCAATGTAAAGCACACCAGAGCATGAATGGTGCCTAGGAAGTGAAAAATCTCTACCATAAATTTTTGTGCTCTGTATAGCTGCCGTTGTCAGGGCAATACAACACCATGGGGGAAAAGACAATACTATTACTTCAGGCCATTGTGCTGATATAACCCACAAACTAAAATATATTGCACATTTTCTCAGTATAGAGAGCCAGGAGACTGACCTTGTGACTCACTCCTCTCAAGCCCAAACAAGATCAGTGTGGCTGTAAATTGTATTTTCTATGACTGAGATTCGTGGTCATCTTCAACAAATTCTTCACAAGTTAAAACCCATGATTAAGTGGCTGCTAAAAAACCTCACAACCTGAATCCAACAAAGCTAATGGTAATCGCAGTGTTGGCAAGAACCTGCAGAGATAATACACTCAATCTGAAACAAATTGTCAAATTAACAAATTGGTCTTACTCATTCTCATTTGCTCCTAATTAGCCCGATGCATTACAAAAAGAACGTTTCCAATTATAAGTGTTTTCTAAATGATCATGGCTCATGTACCTACACCCTTGATGCATCAATTCATTTGCATGAGGAGAAAGGCATTTGGGTTTGCTATTTATGTAAGTAGATACAAAAGATTGTTCAGCATGGCAGGATGGGTACGAATGACATGTTTTCTTTACAAGGACACTCATCTCCTTGTTTGCCACACTCACATTGTAGCTTTCCTCCTTGACATGCAAGTAATGCATATTTACACACTACGAAAGAAAGAAAGAAAGAAAGAAAGAAAGAAAGAAAGAAAGAAAGAAAGAAAGAAAGAAAGAAAGAAAATGACAATATTAAATGTACCTGAATATCGTATCTTGAATCCTCTCTTGTTGGTTGCATGGTCAGTGGACCATCGTAGATAGAGCTGGTTTGTTTTAGATGTGAAGTTCAGCTGAGATGAGTGGTTACCACTAAGAGCAACAAGCAAAGGGCTTTGTCCTGAGGATCCTAGAGAAACAATTGAGTGAGACTTCAGAATGGCTGTGTGTACACACTTATATATGATGTATATAATATATAATTATATATGACAAGGATAAAACTAGACAAATATTACTTCTTTCATATGTGTGTGTCAGTAAATTTGCAATTTCCAATAATCTTAGAATCTTCCAGATGAAAATTATGTGAGACGGAGCTGAACAATATGCTGCAGTCAGAATGAGTTTTATTGTTTCTGTGACATGTAGCACGTGACGCTGACAGCATCATTAAAACTAAGTGCCCCAAAATTACTTGTTGTAGATGTATTCTGATTGGTGCATATTATTTAGCTCATCCTCCTGTTCACAGACCACAACCCTCCACCTGTGCTCAAGTCTATTAAATAAGCCAAGGAGTGGATGTAGCCCTAAATAACTTTGGTCTTGTTTAGAAAGACTCACCAGTCATCCATCTTTATAAAAGAGTTTTTACATATAGTAATGTGTCCTTCATTTAAAAGTTTTCTCCAAAAACATCAACCATAATGTTGACACCTATTGACATTTTGTTCCTTTCAACAAAATGAAGGGAACACCAAATCAGAAACATCTTCAGTCACAGCCACCTACTCAACAATGATGCCACTGCTGTCAGCAACATCAAAGGCAGCTAGAGTCTGTTTAGGGCCAGGCAAGATAAATGCAAAGAGACAGAGCTGAGCAGCATACAGATATTAGTCATAAATTAAACTAAGCCGTGGCCACTGTGAACAGGCATTATGATTTAAAAAACTGAAATTTGGTTCTTGCAAAAATCTTAAGAAAAACATTGTTAGCTGTGACTACCCACTAGCTATAGTTTCGTAAAGTTATAGAAAGTTCTTAGTATACACACACAATCTGTTCCGCACACTTTTAAATTTACTATTACACAAACCTCTTAGAACTCCTCGGGGGGGAAAATCCCCAACTCCAGAAATGAGAATTAAGTGTTGTGCATCTTATTAACTGTTGTGCTACTTTTCATAAACAGACATGAATTAAAGCTGCATGTGAATCTGTGTATGTGTACGTGTGTATCTGTGTGTGTGCGTTAGGTGTAGTAAAAACAGAGAGGGAAAGCTTTGTCTACCATCAAAAATCTCCAGCTCATCAAACTGCTTCTCGCTGTGGAACATCTCCACATAGATATTGATGGTATAACCTGGGCAACGAGAGAAACTCATTTACAATCACATTCAAAAAGCAAGAATATGCAATATAAAGTGTATACCACACACACATGCTGTACACACACACTATGCAGAAACCTTAATGCATATGCATTATGTATGTAAGTGCAGATATACATATATAATACATAGACACGCTATATTTTACATACACACACAGAATCTCACTTTACATACAGGTACATACAGACAGTCTCTCACACTGTACAAAATACAATCAATTTTTGCAAATATAAATGTACACATATGATTATTTCACCACCTCAATCATAACTCTACACACACAGAGAGCTGTCTATACACACACTGTATGCACTAGGGATGTCAACAGAACCAAAACTTTGGTACCAAGCTGATGCCAAAATTGTGACGGTTCTTGTTTTTGCTATAATGCACAAGGTACCAAAGGTGTTCTAGGTACTGGGGATGCGATTCCCCCAGAACTAACAAGAGAAGTATAATAACCCTACAAGCTTTTGTCTGACATCAAACTCAAAGAGAAGAAGAAGGCAGGCACAGTAAACAATAACAATACGTGGAATGGTAGCGACATGTGAGGGTGCAGCGACAGGTCTGCCACGACTTATGGAACAAAAAAAAAACATGCCAAGACTGTTGTGTGGAGATATTTTGTATTTGATGTGGATCATCAGAGACAAGTTATAGACAACCAAAAGCCAGTATGCTAATGGTGTCAGAGCATTTAAGATGAAAGGAGGAAAAACCTCAAACTTATGAAAGCATCCGGATCTGCGCACAGAATTCAGGGTGAGTGAATTTCCGTTTTTAACTATAACGCCGACTTTTTAAATAACTATATAAATAACCATGTATCTGTCACCATCTTAGTCAATTTAAACTACTGCTTGCACATTGACATGGAGGTGTGTGTGTTTGGTGTGTGTTAGCACACTGTGTGTACAGCAGCCTCTGTTCTGTTTTCTGCTGTGGTATAAAATTTAGTATTGAGAATCATGGAATTTAATTGGTTTTGGTATCCTCTACCAAATTTTTGGTATTGTGACATCCCTGCTATGCACCCCCTTCACACACACTGTACCTGGAACCATGCGTAACAGCCAGGAGCATGTCTGGCTGTTGGGGTAGTTGCTAGGAAACCCAGGGCTTAGTATGACTCCTGATGACGCAGACCGCTCCTCATTGGCTGGGCACTGGGCTGGAGGGGTAACATAGAAAAACTCGTCAGTGAAAATTCACAGGTTTCTTTTATACTTTTCTAACTTCTGACAATTCTCTTTCCTGATTTTTCCTGAGTTGTCTGGGTGAGCACGTAGGTTGCATGTCCTCATATAAGGGGGGCTTGCTTCTTTTTCTCCTACTTTGTAACAGAAAGGACACTGTTCATTCAACACTGAGCTATAGCAGGAAAATTTTCTGAAAAGAGGAATTCAAATCAGGATTCAGTTTTGTACTAGAAATACCAGGAGCCACTACCACCACTTCCCAAAGTGGATGTATAATGCTGCTAACTGCTGCTGAAATATGTGCTTTCGTCTTGGGGTCTCTTTAGTGCAAATCAAAAGTCATGTGCACACAACACACAACACTAAGACTGTTTGACAATGGAAGACTGTATCAGTACCAACAGGCTACAAGGATTTTATGCCTCTTCACTGTTTAAATTGCCGTAAAACATGAGGCGTTTAAAGCCTAATTGTATTTCAGTCAGTGATTTCCTACATTTCCCAAAATGACACATGACAACCCACTGAGAATCATGCTGAGCTGGCTATATACAGCTGGGTTTTATGTGTTGGTGGATAAAGCAATAATCACACAGCAATAACACAACGTTTCTTGCACAGGCGAATTTAAGTCTTTATTTGGTGGAAAAATATGTCTCTTCTGATTAGAAATTTACCTCTGATACTTCAAATATTTGCTTCACACAAGTGTGTAGCAATGATAGTATTAGTAGGATGATTAGTATTAGCATTGATCACGTTTAAGGAGCAGACACAACTATCATTTTAAATTTTACTCATCAATATCAGCTTGCTATCATGTGGAGAACCACTCAGACAGTGCAAACAGCTGGATACTGTGGCTGTGGAGAGAACTTGTGAATAACATTGTGGCACTGGAAAGACGTGGGAGTTTACTAGTCAGGGACAATAATTAAGTTGCATTATGGGAAGTGCAGGATTGGTGATTTTTGTAGCTTTAACATATGACCATACTATAGCATTCACACATTATCTACACTGTTGATACACACATACATTTCAGTTCTAAAAACAAATGAGCACAAGTACACACACAGTAAGTTCAGTTTAAAAGCAAAGGCTTTCACAGACGCTATGCTGTGGCACAGTTCTTGTAGATGCTAACATCAGAAAAATGCTCCAACATTTAATATAGAGTTAGGATCCTTAAAGTATAATTGATAACCTTATGTTGTGAGTGTAAATTTATTCCAATTTCAGGAAGAAATTTCAAAAACCCAACTTAAGTTAACTACAGACCACTTTGATTAAGCATTACCTATAGAACTGTTGGGACTCAGGGTCTTACATCTGATTTTCACACTAATGCTGTGTGTGGTTTGGGACTTGAACTGAGCATTGTCTTACCTTGACATGTTGGTGGTGGATCTTCAAAGAGCAAATGGGAGTTGAGTTTGCACATAAGCTCTGCTTTTCCAGTCAGTGTGTATCCAGGTAAACAGCGATACTTCACAATATCACCTAACAGGGAAAATAAAACATCTATAAAACATATTCATTCATCATCATTATCAAACATTTAACAATCATTTTCTGCACAGTACAGCCTTGATGATTGCAAAATTCAAAAAACCAAATTCTACCAAACCATATAAAATAGCTTCGGAATTCTAAGTCTATGTTAGCTTAGCATAGAGAGCTCCAAATTAGTTAACATGTTCGTTGGTTGGTTATTTTACTCCATTTTAAGAGGCAGAGTTGACTTGCAACCTTAAAACACATTGGAGATGTAATACACGTTTCAATCTTTGCACGAGGAGGCACGCAGAGTGCACACTCTCATTATTAAGTTTAAAATTGCAGAACAAATCAAAAACACAACATTCACCCTTTCCTTTAGCTTCGTCAAAGATTGTATCATTGGCTTTTTATGTCTGATTACCCCAAACTACTTCCCTTTGGTCTTTACTCTGTCACAAAGAATGGCTTGACTCTCGCTGTGAACAGGTGCAGTCCTGGTGCTGCTGTGGTGCAGTGCAAGTAGCAATAATTTGACTTTATCCTGTAAATCACAAATCTGTAGTAGTGTTGTATTACTGTTGTATTTGTATGTGTCCTATTAGGGACAATGTATCTAAGGACATTTTTTCTCAATATGAACTAATATAGCGTTAATGTATTTTTAAAAGGTCAAAAAAAAAAAAAATCTGTAAATCTTTCAAAAATCAACTAAGTTTTCAGAATTCATAAAATGTTGACATTTCAAAATGTAAGATGAGAGAATGTAAAATTTCTGCAGAAAATTATTTTATATTTTGCCAGAAGCTACTAGGCTCTGCAAACTGCTGGCAGGGTAAATTGATTTTGCTAAGGTTTCATGAAATGTCTGCTTTTTCCAAAATTACAGCTCCAGTTGATCTAAAAGGTCACCAAACCTAAGAGTAAGATGCTTTGAGCAAATCAAATAATACAGAGCCGAAGGAAAATGGAGAACTTGACAAGTGATTATTTCTCCTAAAATGGATGCTATTCAAAAGCTTAGGAAAACATATCCAGTGTTACATTTCAACAGAGTACATTAAATAGAAAGCGGATGGTCTGAGATGTGTTGGGCCTAGCTCAATGCAATTCACACAATGCAAATAGAAAAGAAGACTTTGTGGATTGATAGCCAGTTCGTTTATACAATAGTGCTATTTACTGACCACGCAGTGGGCCGCAGTGATTGCACACAGCATTTCAGTTTCTTTACATACTTGTGAATAAGACTTATGTGGTATTTAAATCTATTGAACATTAGCTTAACATTAACTAACAAGATACAAAATCTACTGTAAATACCATTAAGACAATTTAAATGTTGCAGTTTCCCCATTGACAGAGGCAGCTGTTTGTCCCTGTTCTTGCTAAATAATACACGTCCCAAACCTCTCTGTGGTGGGTGCAAAGATATGCAACAGACATAGATTTTCTCATATAAAATAAGAAAGCTAATGAGTATATTCCCAAAAAATTGCACTCTTTATATTGTTTTTAAAAGGTAAGGATTTTTATAAGCCTGAGGAGGTGAAAATAGTAGCAGTTCACAAAAATTGCAACAAATTTAAAAGAAAGAAAGATTTTGTGTAACTTTTCTTTTTTTTTCTTCATCTCTTTGTGACTCATAGTGTTTACCACAGGTTGGGAATCAGTGCAGTAAGAAAAGGCTGCAGGAGTGGTGACCAGTTGGAGGTTCACACCAGTTACCATAATTTATTATCAAGAAAGATACTGGTCCTCTCTAATTTTACTTTAGTGATTACATTAAAAAATGATAAAATAACAGTTTTCTTTTGTGAATCTATTTCTCTGTTTTTTTCTTGCAGTGTGTTACAGATACAGATAAACATGCACGCAGATGCACTGAACGGATGCAGGTTTGCTGTCTCGGTTTCAGTAAACCTGTCTAGTAGGTTATTCTATTATGATGGGTGGTGATTTTGTTTTAGTTTTTTAATATTTTCTAGTTTGTCTACTGTCAACAAAGGTTTTGCTGTATAGAAAGTCATAATTAATAACCAAGACTATTACCTATCTGGAAGTCTTCATCTTCAAAGATCACTTCGGCATTCTCCACAACAGGGGGAGGAGGGCATTTCTTTAGACGGTAAGCTGGAGAGAGGTGCAATACAGTAAAGTACCTTTAAGATTTCATTTGAAAAAAGTGAAATACAGTGATGTTTACACTGTCAATGTAGTTGCATAATTGTAACTGAAAGGATGTGTGTTGGTGGTTATTATACATAAGTATCTTTTATATTGTATCTTTTATATTTGTTGATCATTAAATCAATGTGCATGAACCAAAAAATGGGAACCACAAAACAAAAGAACCTAGTCTGACAGCAGAAAATGTAAGACAGGTTATCATGTATTTCTATGGAAATAATAAAAATAATAAAGAATATCATCAGAATAAAAATCATAATAATCATCATAATAATCATAATAATTTCAGTATAAAGCAAAGAGGAATTGTGGAGTAAATCTCACATAGAGTATGGTGCTGAGTCAGTCAGGGTAGTCTTGTGGGATAAAGGAAACACTACACGATTGAATTCACAAGTCAAAAACAGTGTCAAACTCTGCAAGAACAACTTAAGAAGTGAATTCAGCCTCCCAGATATGTTTCTCAGTGACTTGAATAACAAACATAAGCAAACAACATCATTAATTATTTCATTTTAAACCGCATTTTTTTGTCTACCTGCATACTGGGGAGAGATCTGGTTTCCTACTTTGGATAAATGAAAAAAAAAAAAGAAAAAGGGAAACTGATGTTTTTAAGTGTAGCTGATCCGAACCCCTTTTTAAGTAATGATTCGCTGGTTCCATAAACAAAAGCATACTTAAACACAAAGGTGCAGATAGTTTGTATGTTTCCCTCAAAAACAGTTGTTTGAGGTTAGAGAAAACAAGGCGCACGCTGAGCAACAAGGCAGTGAGTTGCATTCTTTGTCACTGGTACTGTGTAATTTTAACAAAACTCGGAGCTCCAGTTACAAAAGCTGCACCTCAGCGTGCACAGACTTCCAGTGATTCCTCAGAATATATTCTGTGTTGAAATAAACACATCACATGAGATAGACATCCTCAGAGATACGAACTTGTTTATTCTTAAAAACTGTGAATAACGCTGGAGTGATGGAGCTGGCGACGGAATAGAGTGAAAGGAGAAAAGTGGGCACATCACACTCTCATACTAAGACAATATCAATTCATAAATCAAGATGGATTGTTTGGGGAAATTAGTTTGGTGGTGTATTTACAAACACAGGTGGCATGTAGAAATATTAAACCAAAAACTACTCCCATGCATTCAGTTGTAGAAACAGGTTTTGGCACAGAACTTGTTACTTGGTTTTGTCTCTACACCCATTTGTTCATTCTTTAATGTTGTACATGAAAATACTGTATGAGGACACCAATACTACAGGTATGTTTGTGTATGTGTGTGTGTGTGTGAGGGAGAGAGTGTGTGTATCTGTACCATGGAAGTTGAGAATGAAGAACCCTCCAGTTGAAAAGTCAGAGTGGAAGCGGATCAGGACCTGTGGGCTGGTGCTGTAGGCAGACTCTAATGCTGTGTTGCCACTGAAGACTCCCAGCTGAGGGCTGGATGTATCTGGACCGTCCCTAAATAAAGAAGGAGAGACAACAAAGACATCTGATGCTGCTGAAACTAGCAAGATACACTGAAACCATTGTAGCAGAGGGATGGAGACACCAAGACACCAAGAGTCACATATGATATAAAGCAAAGTGTTCTTTATGTACAAGCAAAGCCCTTCAACTAACATGATTCAGAATTCAAAGATTTGTCACACACTCAAATTGTGCAGTGAAATGGGGGGAGGACACACTGTAGAGGATGTTAAAATGCGAATGCATAATAATAATAAGGAAAAGTGTAAAAAATAATGACTAGACAAAAAATGAATTTAAAGAGTAACATTTCAAAGATAAAAAAATTGATGTTATATGTAATATAATAATATCAATATTAACAATTTAAGATTTTTTACAATATGTATGATCATTTGATGACAATCATTTCATTAGTAATACAGTACAATAATAATTTAATACAGGTGATACATATTCCGAGCCTTATCTGCCCATGCTGAACCGCCATTACTTTGTTTTCAACAGTTTTCCTTCTGTTCTGTGTAGAAATAGAAATATTTTTCTCATTGATCAACCTAAAAAGATTCACCAACACCTCACTCCAAAATGCATTTTAGTATAAATCCACAATTATCTCCAAAATCTCTGTAGATTCCTTACAATGCAAATCCATAATAGTGATCAAAGCCCCACTAAAAAACAAACTCCTGACAGGTATCAAACATTAACAATGTGTTGGTGTATGTGTCTGCCACTCCTCTACAGGAATGTCAGGGGTTGAGATCAATATGAACTACTTATGAATTGCTAGTAGTGGATTTGCTTTCACTGACTGGATTTAATTACAGAGGGGAAGAGAAACCAAAGCAGCCTTTGTTAATAATATAAAACAGATATCTGGTAAGTCCACATGCCTGTTCATTGGGTAGCAAAAATATTTTACTTTTTTCTTTTCTTTACTTTTTTTTACCCATTTCAAACAAGTTCATTGAACAAAGCCGATGGATTAAAGGCTTAACTTCACTCATTAAATATTGAATGTTGTTGAAAGGTTACATTTTCTAAAGTTCCTAAATGCCCAGTTTTAGGTTTTTAATGAACATGCCATTGGATTAAACAAGGGTTTTAAAATTTTAATTCATGAAGAGTGCCTGGGATCTCTTGGCTCCTCAATAATTCAAGGTTTTCCGAAGGTGTTGGAGCTCATTTGGAGAATCAAATGTGCTATTTGGGTCATTTAAATCAAAACTGAGTAAGGATTTTGTGGCTCTGTTTTTACTTACTAAAAATACACAAACCCAATAGCAGTATTTTTCTTAGCCCAGAAGAAAAAAAAAATGCATACAATGTCATCTACTGTATCATGTATTTCATGAGCATACAGAAAACGCGGACGGAGTTGATTAGTGACCATTTCCTCAGTGAGGAAAGAATGTGCTCCTGTGAAAGCTATTTAATGAAGTCTGTACCTTCAAGCCTTAAGATGTTAGCTTATAAGCGAAAAAAGCTGCTGATGTGAATCTCAACACCTGCTGAAACAACATAGTCAGGAAGAGTGAATGAGATATTCACCCTCACATTTTAAGTAAGCCTTACCTGTGAAAATAAAGATTACAAATAAATTTGATTTAGTAAGACTTGGCACTTATTTATCTACTCCAGGTGATTGACACAAGCGCAGCACAGTTGAGAATACGCTGGGATTGGGAGGAATACATTAACGGTGTGATAGGAGCTCGCATCATTCACCACCAAATAAAATCACCTTACAGTACAGGCAGTGCATTCTTTGCCACAGCACTCTCAGAGTTTTACGATGTGAAGAACAGTAGATCCAACACAAAATCCTCTTTTGGAAGTAAACTGATGTCTTTATGCTTGAGATGCAGAATTACCATGTGAAAGAGTTAGAAATTATAGTGCACTGATAGAACAATAATACTGTGATATGAGAACAGATATTTCTGAGACTTTGTTTATTAAAATGTTGTGATATATCTTAAGCGTTATCTCCTCTTGTTGTGAAAGGCTGCGTAACAGTTGAGTGCTGCAATTTTTCTGAGCTTTTATGACAGCTTTTTTGTTGCTGAATGAAATAAACCATGAATTTCTTTATAAATTGTCCATCACTTCTACATTGATTTTTTTTTCTTAGAAATCCAGCACAAAGATTTTATATTATATAAAAGCACCAATAGTACACAAAATATTTCAACATTGTCAAATAATATATATAAATAAATAAATAAAAAACCCTGCTTTTGATTTGCTCTTAACTTAGTCAGATAATTTGAGTGAGTACACAGCATTATAAACTATTGTGCTGCTCTGGTGTTAGATCCATCACTCAGTTAGAAATGGTTCAGTGATATTAGGCAACGGGCCAAACACAACTGGTGGCAGACCACAGAGACGTATGGCTTCAGTCCCTGATATCTGGGTGCAGCTGCTTTCACATAAACCTCAGGGCTATACCGGGCAGAAACCAGTTGACACATATCATTGAGATACGGAATATACAAAACACAGTAAAGCAAAAGGCAAAAGATATCCCACACAAGTTTGATTAATGAGAAACCAGAACAGAAGGAGGCTGGTGAAGAAGGAACTCAGCATAACCACTAAGAGCAGAGTAGAATAAATGATCAGAGGAGAGAAACTCTCGGCTTGTCAGATCATAAAAACGACCTCATTTACTTGTTTGATTGTGACTGGTGATTCTAAGAGTCAGCTGTTACTGATGGCATTTCAGAAATTCAATGCTCAGTCTGAACTAAAGCTATGAACATATTACTCTATGTGTCATCTTATGCTCAGCATTTATAGTAGGCTACACCTTATATATAAACAGCATATATAGTAACTATCCTTGGCCTACAGCTTTGCACTGGAACTTAATTTTTTTTTATCAATAATAGGCTTGCTTGGTCCACTTATTTAGATCCAGTATGATTCATTTTGGGATCAAACTCTTAAAGTTAACCATTAAAAGTTTCATATTACAGTAAATTGAAATTACGCTCCCAATCAATTTTCTTATTAACCCGGCAGCTCACAGGGGACATAATGTGTCTTCCCCTACTCTCTGCCCAAGTGAATTCAAAAATCCAAACAGTAAAACACCCAATTCATGACAAAAGCAATGGCCCCAATCTTATGCTCTTGTGAGTTCAATTAGACAATGTCAGTTATTCTGTTTTATTAACAGTTCGCTGACGATGCACATAATTAAGGCATTCTAAATACAAACTCCATCAAGGAAAAAGTTTCATAATGGCTTAGTTTATTATCTAAATAGGATGTAGGTCATTCATTTATTGAAAAACCCCACTGTACCTCTCACACTGCTCCAACCTTTCACATTAAAAGCACATTTGTTTCTGTCTGCGCATGTTGAAAGGACACAAAAACTCACCAAAAAGCTCTGCTTCATGCCACAAGGATGCAAGGTAGAAAATAGGATCTGTTGAAGCACAGATGAGCAATGAGCGCATCTCTGTCAAAAAGAAATGTGGCTGGAGTCCCTGATGCACTAACCTTTGATCTGACTGACAACACCTGGAAGGCAATTATGGATGTTCCACCTGTGCTGAAATCCCTATGGTGTACATCTACAGTACAACTGTCTGTAGTAAGAAATAAAGAAATATCTTTTGAGGGAGTGTTTGAAGTAACAGGTATTATTGTCAGTAAAATTAGTCATTTATTTTTTTTATTAAAAAAAAAACCAAAAAAACATCGGCTGTTTCAAATAAATCACATCTAAAAGTTATATCTTTAGTGATTAGTCAAACTTTGAAATCAGATTACTGATGTGGGTGGCTGTTCGATGCTATTTACTTTACTATAATGCCGGTGCAATAGACCGTTAGATCATCCAGTCTAAATGTGTCAAAGGCCCTGGAAGGTAGGTGATATCCCACTGGGTCGGAGAAAAGGAGTCCTCCCTTCAGAGTCAGGCCCCTGTTACTTCCAAATATATTCATGTGTTTGAGATATAGTTACACTGAGTGGTTCAACAGTCCGTTATGTATGCACAAATCTCACATTACAGATGTCTTTTTGTATCCAACAATCTACAAATATTTTATAATTTTTTTCACCATGAAATGAGGCAAAAACACATAAATCGCAGAAATCAATTTACAACTGCAAAATAACTCTGATGCTGCTCTCCATAGCAATATCCATGGCTCTGGTAGCTGGTGAGATTGAAAGCGAGTAGTCACGGATTGTGAATGTATTACTTTCCCACTGCCTACATTTCGACTGCTCACTCCCTAGAGCTTGACTCCTGAGCCTGAACATTAAAGCCTGACCTCACACAAACACCAAATATGTCTTTACCAAACCAAACCTGCACCATACGATGACACGGCCAAAATACGACTTTACTTTATAATAAATTCACTTTTCAATATTGTTTTTGTCGGAAAACACGGTGCAAAACGGAAACTATTAAGTGAGAAATTTCTCTTGGACTGACCCAAACTTGACAGATCCAACCAAGTCCCGTTGGATTTGTGAACACAGCTCTACCACTCCTTTCATTACATTTCCCACTCCCCACTGAATCTCATCATTACTGCTAGAGTTCCTGAGCCCTATCCAGCTCTGCGTATGGCCATGGTACTGAGGTAGATTGAATTGGTCAGTGGTCCCATTGTAAATGCATTACTCTCACACTCCCTGTATTACAATTTTACCTCCACACTGAATCCCATTATTACTGCAGGAGAGTCTGTGTATTCATAGCACAAAGCATATACATGTGTGTATGTATCAGGAGTCTATGGAGCGGTGATCCCTGTTATCAAACGTGCCATACACAGACCTGGATGGGTTCGTGTGTATGGCACGTTTCATCTTCCTGTATGATAAAGTCAAAAACAATTGACACATATACCTTTGCTCAGTCAAGACTGTGTTTGTAAATATATAATGAATAAAAATGCAATTGATTCCCGGGATATCTGTTTGAGAGAGGCTGTGTGTGTGTGTGTGTGTGTGTGTGTGTGTGTGTGTGTGTGTGTGTGTGTGTGTTTTTTTTTGAGAGGGACAGGCAAAGATGGACAAAAAACAAAAGTAAAAGTTGATACAACTGAGCAGAGAAAAGACAGGCTATAACTGCATTCAGGGCTTATCCGTCAGTGATGCAATCAGTTCCAGGATAAAGGGCAACATTGAAAAGAAGCTTATGCATTTGTGTGTATATATGTGTGTGTGTGTGTGTGTGTGTGTGTGTGTGTGTGTGTGTACATCCAAGTGTGAGTGTACCCACACTTACCAGACGGCAATGTAATCAGTGACAGGCTCCGTCTGCAATAAGGTAAAGTTGATATAAACTCCATGTCCGTGGGGAACAGTGATGAGCCAGATACAGTCCTGGGAGTTGGGGTATTCATTGGGGTACTGAGGTGAATAGATGGTCCCATTTTCAGCCGTGACATTGTAGCCGCAAGGAGCTGTAAAGAGCAGAGTTATAAAATTATCTATTTGCAAATTTGTCACTATCTTCCAATGTGTCAGACCTGGAAGGATCAGGAGACAAGAATAACGGCTGAACTGTAGACAGTAAAGACTGTAAGTATTATCATCACTATTAGCAGTAAGTGATTTGTAATTTTTGGGGAATCACCCAATGGGAGCAACCCTCTGCTCCCACGCCACCAACCAACACAGACATGCCCGTGTACACCTTCCAAAGGACATTGTTGCCTTAACTATAAATGTGACATTTCTAATTCTACATTTCTATTATGTCCAGTTATCTTCCTTCCCCCGAAAGCAATTGTCTTTTTACAACTGTGTGTTAAAGTAATGAGTAATACAGCTTTAAATTTTATGCAGTGGACTGAGTTTATTCAGGCAGGGGTTTTCTCATGTTTCTAACAGTACATTATAAGCAAGCACTTGCCCATTCACATTCTTTTCTTTTTCTGAGCAAGAAGCAGCAGTAGCAGTGTTTTATCATCCCAAATTGATATAAGTTGTCTAATGACCTTGGTCAACATGTGTTATGACCAGGAGTTACAATGTATTGAGGAGCAGCTTTTAATAACTCATTTTTTGGCAAGGAAAGCTCTCACAGACATTTTTTATAAAATTTCCATATTTACAGTTAACCCTGTAACACTTTGCCCAATCTTTTTAAATCAGTTCTGAGATTTAGATATCATATTAATATCTTTCCTTTCTGTTAATCAAGGTGTAGGGTTGTCTGTACAAGAACTGCAATAAGTGTTAGAAGTTTAAGACTTATACAGGATTCTGCGTTGTTAATGGAGCATGCCATTGTAAGTTAACGGTAAATAGGGTTGAAGAAGGGAATTTTAGATATTATTCCTCTATACTGCACATTCAATATGTTTATTGTCAGTTCAAACGAATAATCCTAATACTTCTTCAGCCAGGAAAAAGTGCAGACAGGTGAAGGTGTCCAGTCAGAGAGCAGCAATATTCAGGAGAGAGACTTTCAGCACAGGAAAGACAGGCAGCACAAACTCATGAGACAGGACAGACCCTGAATTTAAGAGAGATTTGCTACTACTGCTGTCATGCATTTTAATAAGGCAGATGCTATTTGCACACAGGTGTTCACAGCCAACAATGCTATTTACATCCAGGATGGATAGCCAAATTGGCTATTTACATCCTGGTTCTAGGCTTTCCTGGACCACTGCAATGAGTGATATGGGAGACATCCCAGTAGAAAGGCTTTCTAACACGTGGTTAATGTTATGAAAGGGTCTGATCTTTTCCTAAACCTAACCAAGTAGCTTTGGTGCCTAAACCTAACCAAACTGTAACTAAAAATTAATATTATAAGTCAGTAAATATCAACTTTTGATTTCACAGAGGAATCACCTGATTTCCTTAAACTGTTCTGCTTAAAAAGTGACGTTTAATAAGCTACTGATGGCAGCAGACATTTACAAACACCACCCGGTGTATGTCGTGTATTAAATGGTGCATTCCAACAGTTTGTGCTGTCCTTTCCACCTGTAGACGAGCTCTTAGGGAGCCATTGGGTGCTCCATATGAGTGTAAATAGCTGTATAGCTGCAGTGTGACCATTTTTACCTGGGTACAAATAGATACTCTGTTTTAACAAAATTTTTCAAAATATAATATAGCTCAACTCTCAGGTTACTCCCCTAAAATATTTTGTTATGGAGGTGGATTGGTCTAGGGTGTATTTTCAGAAGTACAGATGCTAATGAATAATCACAGAAATATTAAAGGAATATTATAGGAATACGACAGGCAGCAGTGTGTCTCTGTGATCCTCTTACTCCTCCACGACCACATGTTGCTATTTGTCACTTTGATCATGAATGTGGCACTACTCTAAAGAGTATATAGGCTACAATATAGTATAGAATTGAGCATTTCTAGTACATAGAGAATATTATAGATCAAAGACGAAACTGACAGACGGGTGGGACTGGGAGAAATAGGCACAATCACAAATGCATCAGGGACTTCACCACCACAGAGAGTGTGATGGATTTATCAATACACAGCACAGTTAGGCTTCTGATATTTCAGAGCCATGGTCAGGGCCAAGTCAGATAAAGGATCAATGACTCAGGAAGAGTAGACTTACATATTCAGCTAAACAATCCCTCTGCCCCTTTCCCTTTGCTACTAGGGGGTGGAGATTGCATGTGATTTTGCTAACAAGAAGGATCCCTCCTCAACCCCCCTCAAATGACCTACTGACTATTAGAAATAGAAGAAGTAGAGGCAACAGCTGTAGCAGTAGTGGTAGTAGTGAGAGCAATAACTTTGGTACTGACATTTACAGTAAATAATCCAAGTGACACAGGGATATTTAATTTCCAAAGATTAAATGAAATGTTCTCAAATTCAATCAGGATAGCAAGATTTTCTAAATGTGTAGATTATAAAATACAACTGGTCAATGAGGGATGTTGTTGTGGTAAAGCTGGTTGTAACAACAAAAAATAATGTGGCTAATATGTTAACCATACATTTTTCTTTCTTAATTTAGATTATTGTACAAACCTTTAACACAATCAACAGACATCAACAATTTACTAAATACCATCATATCAAGAAGTCACTGGTTGTCCTTACCCTCACAGCGTGGAAATGGGTGGTTCCACTTCCGATTGGTCCCATGCAGGCATGTTAGTACTGGGTGTCCAATCAAAACATAACCAGGGTAGCACTGGAAAGTTACTGATTGGCCAGCACTGTAGTCACTGTTGATGATGTCACCATTGGAGAAAGGAAAGGGGTCCTGGCAGTTTTGAAGTTGATAAGCTAAAGAGAGAGATGTGGAGAAATGAGTGGCAGCGTGGAAATACTACAGTTAAATTTCTTTAATTTCAGATTAACCTGATTTTTTTGGCATTAGGAAAATAATATAAGATGCTCTTTGACAAAGTACATAGGCAGGCAGTTATACTCAGGTTAATGAATACAATGTAGTTGTATGTTTCTGCCTTTTATGCTTGTCTTCCCAAATGTGACTACAGAATGGAAATTGCAATTCATTGTATTTAAACCATTTTTCCGATCTACAGCTAATGGACTTGAGGGGGCATTAAAAAAATCTATGACCCACAGAGGTTACCAACAGTAAGTGCAACAACATATATAGATCTAATCTCCTCCTACACAGTTCACTAGCACATGTATGCACACTTGCTTGAGGAAATGTCAGTATCACGGGTCTGTTTAGAGCATGTCTCACTCTGCATGAGTGTCATGGCAAGTCAAGGCCCTCCATTAAATGTGCCATTGACATAGAGCAGTAGTGACTGACATTAGACTAACAGTTACCAAAGGCTAGAGAGAAGGACAGCTCTCCACAACACAAGGACAAGCACTCAGCACCAGGTCAATACAAACATGGTCTGCAGGACCTGAGCTGCAGATTTAACAGAGACCTCAGAGACAGTCCATGCTGGTAGTAGCAGGATCTAGGATATAGGAGGGGACTGCATACAACACAATTAAGACACAGGCAAGACTATCCAAAGTCCAGATGGGAGATGCCATGATGGATGTTTAAGAACGTCAGAACTAAACTCCTGTGGGATTTTTAGATGTCAACAGATAAACAAATATTGACAAAACTAATTGGACATACTAGAAACTAAGAGGTAAGAGAAAACCAAGTGGTAACAGATGTAGTATAGCTCCCATGCGAAAGCAGCATGTAAGGGAAGTAATATGATAGGACACAGAAATAGCCAGGGGCTGAGAGAGGAAGTACTGAGAATGTTGAAGTCAAAAGTTGTCCAATTGGGAGATGGAGTTCCACTATGGAGGGCTGAAACTGCCAAAATGAAAACTAAATAAGAAAATGAGATATACCATTAAATCCCCCCAACACATATAAAAAACAAATACAGGCATTAACTAAGTAAAAAAACTGATATTTAAATTAATGAACTGATATTGTTGTTTCAATTCGCTTCTGTATATATTGACCTTTGTATTAATTCCAAAATGTATTTACTTTCCCATTTAAATTTACATTTTATATATTCAATTGTTATTTATCAATCCATTTATGTTTTCCCCAATTTATTTCCCCTTACTTATTAATTTCTGTCTTTTATTTTAAATTTCTTTATGCGTTTATGCTTCATTATGCAAATGATATTATCAATATAATTCAATATTTATTGATTCATTTACTTATTTATTTACTTATGATTTTGGCAATGCCATCCTCCATACTTTCAGCTTTGAAAATGTAATCAAGAGGGTGACTCGAACAGATTCCAGAAACAATATTTAGCATGCATTTTAGGCACTGTAATGTCAGGGTGCCATACACTACAACTGGAAACAGAGCTTCCTTAAGCGTTTGGGTCAAACGTCAGTGTGTGGGTACTTTTCCTTTATATTCATACATATTTTTTGGCATCCAGCATTCATCCTACTGAGGTTTAATGCATGTGCACACGACAATTCAGCCTATTGAACCTTAAACCTCCAAGGCCTTGAGTAGAACCTGAGCTCGTACCTTCGCGTGGTGCATAGGTGAACATATGCACTGGGGTTGGAGCACTGCCAGTTTTGTTCATTCAACATGATCGAGGGTAGTTTTGTAAACCTACTGTATGTGTGTATTATATCCTCCTGCCAAAGATCTTTGCTGTCAGGTGAAAAAAAGCATCTTGTGCAGCTCTATGCGAAGAAACATGTTCACACTCTCCACAACAGTGCCAACAGTGGGAGTTAGCAGTGACAAGGACTGCAGTGTTATGAGACTTGGCCATTGCTAATTGGGAGAAAAAGGGGAAAATGATTATGTGCATGTGAATGTGGGTTAGCTTATATGTAAGTTAGTAAGCCTTGTTCTAGTTATGCTGGCATATAAGCCCACAGTGCATCTCTTCTTTTGAAGTGAAGCACAAGTAAAGCCTGCTGGACAAGATGGCAGTCTCTCACAGGGGCTTACTAACAATCCATCTCTTTTAATGATGAGAGGAAAGCCATAAGGTTTTTTCTAAAGTCTTTAGCATGACTCATCCACAGATCAAAGCTCAAAACCTCATGGCAATATGTTTTTTTCATCCTACCCTTCATTTCTTGGAGTTGGGAAGTCTTTGTAATTTGGCCACTAGGTTTGGATGTTAATTTATTCACAACATTTGAGGAGACCATTTTTTTCTAAATCATTTTAAAGCAACTAACTTGTTTTCCCTACCCCAAATATGGATAAACAAAACAGTAGGCTCAATTTGATTGCAAGTGTGTTCTCTCACTGTCCCTTGAGGGGCAGCTTTCAACTGGAAGTGCCTGCAGTAATAACCTCAGGGTTTGTGGCATTTACTGTATGCAGTCATCGTAATCATCTTAATGAGTCAAAAAATCACACTTGAACTCACCCTGATAGGTCAGTTTGAATCCCGGCCTGTTCTCTGAGTGGTCACTGTAGAAATGGATGATCGTCAGGTGGGTAGTGCTCAGTAGAGGGGGTGGGATCTGTGAACCAGTAAACTGTCCAATCAGGGCAGAGCTGTGCTGTGCTCCAGCCCTGACCTCTAGGAAGTCATGGTTGTCTTCAGAAGAGAAGTTTTGGAACTGAATATGGGCTCCTAGAATACAAAGACATGATATGAAAGACCATATATAATACATTAAGCAATATATGAGAATTAAAGTATAGGTGATTCTTATACCTAACAGGATCTTTGATTCCCTGACACAAAGGTGGCCTAGATTTTATAGATTTGACAACAACTACAGATAAAGTTTACATTTGACATAGTTTTCAGAGTGTATTTACAACATAGAGACATATTGTAAGCACAAAGACCAAGTGCATTAAGCTTACATTACTCCACACTTTACTATCCATTTTTATCAATGTATTTTTATTAGGTTGTTTTACATTGTCATTTTTATATTTTGATAACTTGCACTGAAGACGGAACTCCTGAATCTAGTTTTGTTGTCACTGAAGTGTACTCTTATCAATTCTGAAAATAAAAATCATACCACATCAAACATAAAAACTAGCAATAATAAAACAGTGACGGATACAAACTGTGCCCTATTGAAAACATCAGTTAGTGCGGTCATTAAACGGCACCATGTGTCATCCCCCAATGAAACATGTGGTGAAGCTTTCAACGAACCATATGTGCTGCAGATTTTGCACAAAAAAATGTCTGTTTCCTGAATACACCAACAGATGTCCTGAAAGTGACATATTCCTTTTAGGAATGCTCTTACACCCCATAAGACTTACCATATCCAGTTGGCAGGGTGATTTGCCAGGTGCAGTCCAGGTTGCCAGGGTAGTTGCCAGGGAAACCTGGACTAAGGATGACACCACTCATCTCAGACAACACCCCGCCACACCGAGCTGACAACACAAGCACAGCAAACATATTGTTAAAACAGGTAACACATGAGCACTATACAGTAGAGATCATCACTTCATCCTCTTTGCTTCAACAGACAAAAGGTTATGCCACAGAAGAGACTATACAGCCACAAGAAGGAACACAGGGTGGTAATGCTACATTACTTAAAAAAAAGTAACTGCTAATATCTGGTATGCTAATGTCTGATATTCTTGGTTTTTAGTTAACAACTTAGGGAAAATAGTGTTATTAAGTCCACTTATTTGGTTTGAACTGAAGTGTATGATACCAATTGTTTGGAGACTGAGTATCATGTCTAAAAATTCTTGGACCAATATATGCTGAATTTTTGTAAATCCTATAGAACCAAAGGTGACAGACATAATTTTTTTTTAAATTTTATGGCACCCTATTTTGGTGCCCCTACCTATTGACAAATTTGAACATGATTTAGTTAACGCAACTGTCTCTGACTGAAATAGGAAATGCTGAATTAGACACATAGTGAAGGGAGCTGTGACAGATTTGAGTTTAGTTAGTCCTGACAAGTCATGGTTGAGTTTAACTGGAATTGGCTTTCTAGACCTACTAAGGTCTTCACTAAGGACTGAATTATTCAGGCCTAAACACAAACATCAATGTAATCAAAGTTCCTTAACACTATTGGAGAAGTTAGGAAGCTTTGGCCTTCAGCACAAGGTACAAAATTCTGTTTGTACCGAGCAGGTGTATTGATTTTTTAGATCGCTGACTCTATGTCACTGACAAAGTTACAACCCCAAATTTGATTTCAAGCTGGTAACATTAAATATAACAACTGAATCATAGTTCAGACTTGCATTTTCTCATTAAGTTATTTCTGTTTATTATTTTTGATTTAGAATTAAAATTCCATTGACAGTTCTGTATTATGTTACCATGAGTGGATACAGTCATTTTAAACTGAGCTGCCTGATAAAACCATAGTACTGTTTCAGCAACTGACAAGGTCATTGGCTTAATATAGAAGAAATCATGCTTTACTGACTTGAATCTAAAGTTTCTATTTTAAAATATGATATCAATTTTAACTGACTTTTGTCTTGTAACAAAAAAATGCTATTTTTTAATATACTATATAATACAGCTGAAGAATTCCACACACTGACATGTAATCAGTGATTGAATATACTGATTTTGATATTACCCTCAAAATGTAAAATAAGAAAGAGTTAAAAGCTAAAGGTTCAACGCCAACCTGCAGGATGTATTTTTTCCCCATTGGATCAATCATTCATTATGCAATTCATCCAGCAGTTCAGTGTCCTGGTGTGAGTGTGTGTTACCTATGCAAAGAGGAGGTGGGTAGTTCCATCTGCGCACAGTACCAGGCATGCAGGAAATGTGAGAATGGCCCTGAAAATGTTAATATAGTTGGTTAGGTTCAAGAAGAAGAGAGGGGAAGTCATTTTTGGTACAT
Organism: Seriola aureovittata; assembly: GCF_021018895.1. Lineage (NCBI taxonomy): Eukaryota > Metazoa > Chordata > Actinopteri > Carangiformes > Carangidae > Seriola > Seriola aureovittata. The sequence continues at coordinate 19,221,780 of NC_079364.1, forward strand.
TTTCAACAGTCTTTTAAATTAAAATATTAAAGAAACAAGTGGAGGAAAATGTGCAATCTCAGCATTTTCTAAGGGTGGGAATTTGATTTCTATTTCATTTCAGAGCAGGACAATAATTCGGTTTTGCTCTTAACTAATGTAAAACTACAACCATTTCATGTTATTGCATGCTTGCTAACTGACACTGACACCAGTGTGTTTGTCTGGTTTGTTTTACAGTATCTACTCTTCTTCCAATAAGCAACATTTGAAAATCATTTCCTGATAAATTAATGCTATCCACAATTTGTAAAAATATATACAAACTATACGTCAGTTTATGTTTTCATTACCTGTAATGTGTACCCAGGCTCACAGGTGAACGCCACCACTTCATTGACCATGTATCTGTCACCATTTTTAATGCCATTGGCTGGGATCATTGGCTCTGGACAGGTGGTGAGACCAACAGCTACAAAAAATAAAATACAATAAAGAAAGAACAAAAGCATGATTAACTATTTAATTACTATTATTTATTGTATCATTAAGTTTTCTATGCAATAATTACTTAGCCTTTGGCTCAAGTCCTTTGTCCAGTGAACATGCTATGATGATAATATAGACAGGAAAATACTGTAAATTTGACCTGATGGTCACTTCTTTAAGTTCTAGACAGCTAAAGCCCCATTACTGCATTGACCTTTTTTTTCAATTAACTAAAGTCATTTTATTCTAATTTTATTCTATACTTTAACAATAGCAGAATAATTTCCCTCTTCTGTTCTCTACCTCTACGTACTTTAGTAGCCAAAAAGACCTTTACCACTGTCTTTCCCATCTTCCTCTTTCAGTTGTATGTGACCTTTCTCTTGAGTACAGCATTTACAAGGCACAATCACAGCAAAACACAGCAGTTTACATAATATCTGTTTCCCATAGGATAATTTTGAACTACTACTTTTGAATTTTTTAACTACTAAAAGATTGGTCGGCTAAACTCGTATCATTATTAGTTTTAATTTATCAACCTCCTGGTCCAGCAAGTTTTTTCTTAGTTCACTGACTTTCCGATTTCTATTATTAAGGCTATAGGCAAAGTGATTACTGAACTTCTTTATATTACAGATTATTTTAATTTCAAATACGTTTCAGGTGCCACTCACACAGTTGGTCCATATTTTGGACCTTGTTTTTTTCTCTTTGACAAAAAACACTCTTTTTATCAGTGATGATAAATGCATTTTCCTTGAACTCTCTGTAAATGCTGACTCTTTATATCGTAAAAACTCTTTGTTCTCACATCATCACTCAGAGATCAGTTCTCAGAGCATTTTTGCCGTGATCTTAATACAAATCTTGATAATGTTAAGTAATTAATGCAGTCTTTTGATGAGCATTGTTCCTCACTGTTGGACAAAGTGGGACCTTTAAAGATCAGGACTAGGGCTATCTACAACACTTCTCTGTGGATGAGGGATGCTGTCCACTGTCTGAGATGGAAGTGTCGCAGGACGGAACAAATATGGAAAACCTGCGGGCTGGAAGTACATCGCCTATACATTAAAGACCTCCAATTTTCTTTTAATACATCAGTGATGACTATTAGGTCCAGTATTCATCCTGGGACTTGCTTACCCAGCTCTAGCCTTTGCCTGTCTCCTACTATTCTGGACTTTTTCCAACCTATCAGTTTACAAGGAACACGCACGCGTGCTTCTCTGCTGTATTTCAGTGACATCAGCTGCACACACAACGCATGCAATGTGTTTCCTGCATTAGATCCTACTGTGCCCAAGAACTATAAGCCTATATTTAAACTCACTTTTTGGTCAAATATTTTAGAGAAGGTTGTGGAAAAACAATTCACATGCATGCATTTCATAATGCCGCTGTAAGAATACTCACTAGGTCAAATAGATTGAAATAGTCTCATATTACCCGTATATTCACATCCCTTTACTGGCTCCCTGTTACATATAGTATCCAGTTTAAAATTCACATTCTTATATACAGAGCACTGCATGGTCAAGCATTCTTATAAACAGAGCACTGCATGATCAGGCTCCTGTGCAGGTCCAATAAGCTAAATTTACTGTCTGTCCCAGTCCCACGCACCTGCTTAAAGACCCGTGATGATGAAGCTTTTGAGGCCATTGCACCTAAACTGTGAAATGTTCTGCCCACACCATTAAAGTCTGCTGAGTCTGTGGATTCTTTTAAAAAGCAGCTTAAGGTGCATCTGTTTAGACAGGCATGTGGGTAAACTGTTTGTACCAGGTCTGTATTTTATGTATTTATTATCTATTTTATTATGTACAGTGGTTTTTGCATTTTTTTATATGCTTTTGTTATCTTAACTTTGTATCTCTGATGTGGATCTGTAACACACTTTATAACTAATGTCTGCGAAAAGTGCTATATAAATAAACTTTACTTACTTACTATTAAAGTCTCTGAGTAAATTAGACAACAAAGTTTTTCAACACATAAAAGAAAAGTAAGAGAAAATTAGATTAATTTGATGAGAAAAACAAATGTGGCAGATTATACTCAAGAGCTCATTTATAAATCGCATAATAAAAATGTTTGAACATTGTCAGCAGTGACAGGTGCCTCTGAAATGTGCTTAAAAATACGCAAAAGTAACATAATGACTCTATGTATTCCCAAAACAGTAAAGGTTAAATACATCCTTAATAAGTTTGACAGCAGCCAGCCCTTTATCAAATAGCATCAGTAAGAGTGTATCTGTGTGTTCATGTGCGTCTGTGTGCGTCTGTGTGTATGTGTTTGAGTCTGCTTGTGTGTTTCACTTGAAAAATTCCGCAGGAGACTGCCCTAGAGCGGTTACCATGGCAACACAGGGGTGGAAGAGGGGTAGAGAGTGAAAGAAGGGGGGGGGTTGTGTGTGTGCGTGTGTGTGCCCATGAGTGACTGTTTCATGAGTGTGTGCTTGCAGAGGGGTATGAGGAAGACTTTTTTTTTTTTTTAGATGAAGCATAAGTGAAAAAGCTGCATGAGACTGTAACTTGCAGACACACATTTGCACACACCATGTATTATTAGGCAGAGCATCAGCAGGCTGTCATGACAACTGATCAATGAAACTATTCCATTAGGCTGACCATCTCTCTCTCTCCCTCTCCCTATGTCTCTGTGTGCTAGCAAACTGCTCCCTCTTTCCCCCGGTTATGAGAGAGCAGTGATGCTCTGTAAAATGCTGACAGTACCACAAACCACCCCACTAGGGCCACTAGACTACAACTAGTCAGTGTCAGCATTTAAGTCTAAATGACTGGATTTACTATACTCCTGTTCCTGTTTATTTGATGACACACAAGGGAGAGAGATGTCTCACTCTGTGCTTTAAAAGAAAGGCCTTTCAGTCAGCTTTAAATGATGAGAACATCATCACCACAATTATCCACGTGCCCCCAGCAGATGATTTTGTCTACTTGTACAAACTACCACATTACTGCAAAACTGGCATGGAGATTTTGGGCATGGAGCACAATAGCTAAACACTGGGTAAATTTGACGACATGTGGCTAAATCTGGCAGCTGGTAAATTATTTAAAAACGTGAGAAGATACTGTTTACCCTTTACTGTTTTTAGCTCTGAGGGATCGTTTTTCCAGGTTCCACAGGAAACATAGTGGAAAACAGAAAACAGCACAGTGAAAGATCAGTGAACAACACAAATTGTTCCAGAAATAGTTCCACTATTGCAGGTTTTTGAGTTTAAAGTCTATGAATTGAAAATCATTAACAAGACTCCACTGTTTAAATGCACTCTATGTCTTTTTTGTTATATTGGTTGTATTTTCTTTTTACTGTGAAGCAAGGGTTAATAATTTATAATTTTGATGTCTCTGTTCATATCACATATTCAACAGTTAGGTTGACTGATCTCTGCAAAACTTGGTGTTTAATGAAAAAGTTGCAAGCCTACTTTGTGGCAAGACTTCCTGTAAAGAACCTCTCAGGCAAACTTGGAACAAATTCTGCTCTAGATTAAAGTGTTGCCACTCATTTTGAGATGAGCAAAACTACCATCTAAGAACTATAACAGCTCTTGTGATGATGTAATGTATGATAAATATTTGGACGGGGATCTTGGAAAAACTTGCAGCATGTTGTTATTGCAATTGGTTACCAGGATGACACCAAATAACGTGCTTGCTGGCTAATACCATGAAACAGCAGGTATTGTGTTGGTTTTGCCATATAAGCACAGCAGAAACATTAAGAGGACAGATGGTTATTCTTTATAATATAGACAACAAAGAGCAGGGGTATTCAAATACAAGCTGTGGAGCATAATGTCCCCAATGTCACGGGTCAAGCACGGTTGGATTAAGAAAGTCATGGCTGAGTTGTAAAAACTCTAAACCCTATTTCTTTATTAACTGTAGAAGTGATGGCTTTGTTGTGTAACCAAGTCCTCAAAATTGGGCACAAAAGGTGTCATGGCCAGGTAGACACTTAACACTACTAAGTGTTACAGAGTTTGCTATATGCTTTTCACTGTATTCATAGTTGCAAAAGCTCACCCACAGCACAATCTTGTTGTCAACTTTTACCACTCATCACAAAGGCCTGCTGTCTCCTTTGAAAATCATGCAACCTAGCATTGAGCATATCTTGTAGATTGGATGAGTATTTCTCAGTCTTGACCATTAACCATTCTTCGCATGGCTTTAGTTTTGAACCTGACATTTCACTTTTTTAACCTGCAGGCCACCCATTGACAGCAGCCTTGCTAAATGCAGCGACTACTGTTGGGTGGGTAGGGTTGGATTAAAATTTTGTTAAGTGTGGAAAATGAGCATGGAAAACCTATACAGAAATCCATGTGTATAAATTAGTTATTAAAATAAGATAATAATAATAATCAAACAAAGACCTAGAGATAGAGGCAGGTTCAAAAAGTGATTGGGTTGATTAAGTAACTGGAAAGAGGTGTGAGTGGGAATGATTACAAACGAAAAACTGTTGAGTAAGCGGCACAGGAAAAAAACATCTAGTGGCTGAATGAAGAATGACAGGTCTGAAGGGAAGTACATGGAGATTAAGGAAAGTGAGCAATGGCTGGAGACAAGGGCCAAGGAGTGACAGTAATTGCCCCCTCCCCTCAAGGGATGGATTCCAGATGTCCCTGGGCAAAAATCAATCAAGTCCAGCAGGGTGGGTGGTGGTGGTCTTGACGCAGGATCACTGGAGCAGTAGTCCTCAGGCAGATGGCCGGAGGGCAGGACAGAAGTGGAGCCTCTCAACTCCAGAACAAAAAAATTAAACTGGTTCAGTGGACAATGGTGAGGGCAGGATCACTCTGGGGGGTAGTGGCGAAGGAAAGATGACTCTGGATGTCAAGCAAGAGGCTGGTGGTGATGGAGGGTCCCCTCTGGAAGAAGAGTAAGACATTGGGCTCAGACTCGGTGACTGGTCCAGGGGTAGGCTGCCCGCAGCAACTGAGATTAAGTCCAAGTGATGGTCTGGGAGGTCTGGCAGTATGGGACTCTCAACTGGAGATCAGGAGCAGGTGTCGGCCAGACTGCCAACTGGGAATAGGCTTAACGTTGGTCGATTCAGGAACAGCAACAGGAACAGGCATGGCATTGGCCGGGATACAAGAATTTAGAATAGGCTTGGGAATAGATGAGAAGTTGGTCGGGATGGCTGATTCAGGAACAGACTTGGGGACAGGATTGACATTGGCTGGGGAGGGTAAGGAATAGACACAGGAACAAGTGAAATGTTGGCTGGTACCCCTGACTTAATAGCAGGTGAGACGTCAGCTTGGACTCCCGACACGGGAACAGGCAGGGCGGACAGCCCACTCATGGTCTGGCTGGGCATCAATCGTGGCACTGGGCAATGGAGGATGTGGTTCACTGGGCAGCTGAGGCACAGGGTCAATGGGCAGCTGAGGCTCTATGGAGCTTGGCAGCTGAGTCTCTCTATGAAGCCGGGCAACTTGTCATCTTTGAGACCCATGCTTCTTTATGGGGGCAACAACCCCTAGATACATCCCGGCAAGAGCAAGGCGAGTCCCAGCGAAAGGGGATAGCTAAAGGTCTGCAGGGTCAGGATCAAAAAGGATGCTAACCAGCTCAGATACAAACTTGAGGCTAGCAGGCTGGAGTCTAGCTGACTGTGGTGCAGGTTGGAAGCTAGCCGGCTGGGATGCGGAATTGAGGGGTAGCAGGCCAGAGGCTAGCTGACTGGGGTTCAGGCGGCAGGAAGCAAGCAAACTGACCTACGCATTACCTTATGAGAAACAAGCAGAAGGTTGGCAGACTCTGGAACAGGCTGGTGGCTAGCAGTCTGGGAGATTTGTGAGGAATTAGGGGTGTTTAGAAAGTTCTGGAGCCCGTCAGGTAAGGAATTCCTCAGCCATGGTTTTGAGGACACTCCTCTACATGCCGACTTCAGTGCAGTCTCTTTATACTCTCTGCCAGGGGCTCTTTTCCACTTCCCATTCCAGCACACAAGGGGTGACATATCATAACGTTCTTCTTCAAAAAGGTCTGCTGGGTCCATAACTGGTCGGATTATACTGTCAGGTCTTGCTGATAACAGCACAAGCACACATACACACAAAGACAGGCTAACACACTGAAGAAGTCTTTAATATATGAAAACAGGCTTACAGACAGATGGGTGGATGAGCAGGCAAGCGGAACAGAAATCCAAAAAAAACATGTAATCCATAACACAGGAAACAAGAACCAAGGTCAATACACAGGATCACAAGGGAACACAAAAACTTTGACAAAGAGCTAGAGACAGAGGTAGGTTTAAATAGTGACTGGGATGATAAGCTACCTGGGAACAAGTGTGTGCGTGTGGGAGGGGAAGCTAGGTGATTACAAATAGAAATCAGATCAGTAAGTCGACCAGGAAAAAAGCACTTGGACATCTAATGGATGGATGGAGAATGATGGTTCTGAAGGGGATAACACTGAGATCAAGGAAAGTGAGGAAGGGCTGGAGACAAAGGCCAAGGAGAATCAGAAAGGAGACTGTGACACACGTACAATGCACCATGTGATCAGAGCTGATCACCAAGTCTGCTGAGATCCACACAAGTATTACAAATAGTGGCAGAAAGACCCATGGTCCACAGTTACAGAACCGACCCAACCTGATAGACTGAATATAATTTGGTCGCAGCCTGACTTGGTTCTCTATTACGTCTGCGTTACAAAGAACTGTGAGGAGCCGTGAGGACCTCTAATCCAGACCCTACTGCCAGCACAGGTTCCCAAAATCCTCTCTCCATAGCCCTGATAAAGAAGCAAAGCTCAAAAAGCCCAAAGAGACTACCACCTGCACTGCTCTCAACTCAATAATATATGTGTCGCAGGCTTGACCAAAATAAATGCTAAAACATAAAAATAGAAGAAGTGGCTCATCTCACACTGAGTACCATTTCCTGCTGCAGATTATTTATGATACTGTATATGAAAGGATCCAGTTCTAATGAAAGTGTCACATATGGAGTCGTCATTTCAGTCAGATTTGGGTTGGATCACGAGAATCTGCTAATAAAAGCCTTATTGAAAAACTAAACAGTTAAAAATACACTGAAACCGAAATATAGACAGATGCATTACACTGTGCACTTAAGTGACCCTTCTTCTAGGTTTCCACTCCTAGTGATGACATGAAGACACACAGAATCAACAAAAATACAGACCATTGAGCCACAAAAGTGTGCATTCACCCACACACACACACACACACACACACACACACACACAACACACACACACACACACACACACGCAAACATTCACATGTAGAAATGTGCGCCCACACACACTAAACCTCTTACACATACTCACAAAAGGGGACATGTTCATTGATCTAGAAGTGATTCTAAGTTAAAACAACTACAAAGGACTGAAAAGCACAACCATGCCCTGACAGGTGTGTATATGTGTAAGTGCATGATGTTAATATCCATGTCCATACTTTTGTCTGTCTACGACATATTTGTATGTACGTGCCTTTCTTTTGCACTTATGTGCGTGTATAACACAAGCAAATGCACTTTGTGTGTGTATTTGTCTGACTCTACGTGTTTCTATTTACGTCTCTCTAGGTGTGTGTTCCGTGTGTGTGCTCCAATGTTGGTCTCAGTATGTGTGTATGCTCTCAGGCAGTACCAGTTCAGGTCACTGACTCTTGTTATTTGATGTTGAAGTTTTGTCTGCAACAGTGTGTGTGTGTGTGTGTGTGTGTGTGTGTGTGTGTGTGTGTGTGTGTGTGTGTGTGTGTGTGTGTGTGTGTGTGTATTTTTGGTTTCTGGAAAGATGGGACCCAATATTCACTCCTTGATTGTTTTACTTAACCAAGTATATTCTTTTTTAAACCGACAAACTTATCACACTATCTGTCTGTCTTAAAAGCTTTTACTTACTCTTGTATTCTAGGTGAAAGCCGGCTGCCACCACACTGATGTCACTCTGAAAGTGCAAAAGGAGCTGATTTGATGTTGAGTTAAGGAGGGCTGGGGCTGTAGTTCCTGTAAAAGACAAGAAATAAAGATACAACAGAACCAACATATACAAAGTGGTTACAACATTAGCATATTGCATGGAAATTCTCACTAGATATTAAAAACACAAAGGAATTTATATAAAAATACCGTCAAAGTCTATGTAACACAACACACAGGTCATACAGGAAGAAATAGAACAACTAGTGACACTTTTTGAGCGAGCAGATTTTGACCATAACTGTTGTTTAAATCCTGATAACAGATGGGAAATTATATGTAGAGAAGGTGAACGACCCCTTGCCCTCCATGGACAGCTAGCATTTTAGTGTCCTTATGTGAAGCAACCCTCATGTGCCCCAGTGAAGCTGCTCAACGCCAGATCACGGTGGTTATAGTGGGCAGCTCCCCTGTGTGCCTTCTTGAGAAGGGCACATTCATTTGTGTGTATGTGTGTGTGCGTGTGCATGTGGCCCTGTGGGCGGCATGTTTTATGTGTGATAGGTGTGTGACAGGTATGTGCTTGGGGCAGGTCACAGGGGAAACTCCACTGGGAAATTGTAAAAGGTTAGATCATTCTTTATCCCCCCTGTCTTCTTTCTCTCCCTCTTTCTCTCTCTTTTTTTGTCCATCCTTCACTCAACCTCATGGTGAAACTCTTATCTTCCCTCCTTTCCTCTCTTCCTCTCACTGACTGCCTGGAAAATGAAAAAAAATTGTATGTCTTAAAAAACACTTTTATCATTAATTAAAGTTATATATCATATTTTTTGGTATTACAACTCATCCATCACAGAGTATCCCGTATATGCTCTATGTGTGTATCTATAGTTTAAGACCTGCCATATCTAATTCATCATAGATCATGTGCATGTGTTTGTGTGTGTGTGTGTGTGTGTGTGTGTGTGTGTGTGTGTGTGTGTGTGTGTGTGTGTGTGTGTGTGTGTGTGTGTGTATTTTTGGTTTCTGGAAAGATGGGACCCAATATTCACTCCTTGATTGTTTTACTTAACCAAGTATATTCTTTTTTAAACCGACAAACTTATCACACTATCTGTCTGTCTTAAAAGCTTTTACTTACTCTTGTATTCTAGGTGAAAGCCGGCTGCCACCACACTGATGTCACTCTGAAAGTGCAAAAGGAGCTGATTTGATGTTGAGTTAAGGAGGGCTGGGGCTGTAGTTCCTGTAAAAGACAAGAAATAAAGATACAACAGAACCAACATATACAAAGTGGTTACAACATTAGCATATTGCATGGAAATTCTCACTAGATATTAAAAACACAAAGGAATTTATATAAAAATACCGTCAAAGTCTATGTAACACAACACACAGGTCATACAGGAAGAAATAGAACAACTAGTGACACTTTTTGAGCGAGCAGATTTTGACCATAACTGTTGTTTAAATCCTGATAACAGATGGGAAATTATATGTAGAGAAGGTGAACGACCCCTTGCCCTCCATGGACAGCTAGCATTTTAGTGTCCTTATGTGAAGCAACCCTCATGTGCCCCAGTGAAGCTGCTCAACGCCAGATCACGGTGGTTATAGTGGGCAGCTCCCCTGTGTGCCTTCTTGAGAAGGGCACATTCATTTGTGTGTATGTGTGTGTGCGTGTGCATGTGGCCCTGTGGGCGGCATGTTTTATGTGTGATAGGTGTGTGACAGGTATGTGCTTGGGGCAGGTCACAGGGGAAACTCCACTGGGAAATTGTAAAAGGTTAGATCATTCTTTATCCCCCCTGTCTTCTTTCTCTCCCTCTTTCTCTCTCTTTTTTTGTCCATCCTTCACTCAACCTCATGGTGAAACTCTTATCTTCCCTCCTTTCCTCTCTTCCTCTCACTGACTGCCTGGAAAATGAAAAAAAATTGTATGTCTTAAAAAACACTTTTATCATTAATTAAAGTTATATATCATATTTTTTGGTATTACAACTCATCCATCACAGAGTATCCCGTATATGCTCTATGTGTGTATCTATAGTTTAAGACCTGCCATATCTAATTCATCATAGATCATGTGCATGTGTTTGTGTGTGTGTATATGTTTGTCAGTCTGTATGTGTGTGTGTGTGTTTGTGTGTGTGTGTGTGTGTGTGTGTGTGTGTGTGTGTGTGTGTGTGTGTGTGTGTGTGTGTCTATAGTTTAGAAGCTGTCATATCTCATCCATCATAGATCCGGAGTGTTTGTGTGCATGGGTGTCTGTGCGTGAGTTTGTGTGTTCATGTGTGTGTATGTGTAAGCATATTGTCATACCAGAAAATGACCCTAATTTAGGAGCTGTCATGTCTCCTCCATCGTAGATCTCCAGAGAGTCCCAGTTGTGCTCAGTAGCAAACGTCATCACTTGGATCTTGATAGTAAACAATGAAAATAAATGAACATAACAACCTCAGAGTTTATGTGGATCCTCCACAGTTAGTGTATATAAAGTGCCTTATACATTTATATATACGTGTTTACATATCTGTACCTGTATCCCAGCCCCTTCACTGACATGGATCCTCCACAGACAGTTGAGACTGTTTGGGTAGGGTTCAGGATAGCCAGGAGACAGTATTGTACCACGGCGTTCGGTCACATTGCCACTGCAGGGAACTAGAATGAAGACATAAAATATGGATTTCTTGGCAAAGTCTATTAACTAAATAGCTAATGGATAGGGCAGGTTGTTGGAATATAGCAGCGCATACCCTGGGACAATATGGTATTCAAATTACCACTGCAGGGAGCCAGAGAAAATATGATAACAAATGTTATTTATGGTATTAACTGAGGTGACAGTTGAAGCTGTTTGCAAAAGGCTTGGTCTCAGCAGAGAGAGATTTCATGCAGGCATACATTTAGTTTAGTTAGAATTAATGTCAAAATCCCAGCTCTTGTAGTACTGGATGATTCACAGAAAGCCAAAGGACTGATTACTTCTTTGGAGCTGCTTATGTTAGCTGGTTTTATTCTTTGTAGATTTCAGTGTATCAACCAGCCTTACCTATACAGGTTGGTGTTGTTGCATTCCATTGTGCGAGGGCACCTGGCACGGCCTGGCACCGGATAGCACTGGATCCTTTAAGCAGATACCCTGGACTGCACTCAAACCGAACCACAGAGCCGGCTGAGAACTCTGAACCGATCCGCCTGCCGTACCGAGGCTCTGGCACTGAACTGCACTGACTGTCACTGGTGCGAGGCACCGCTACAATAATGACAGTAATTAAATAATATGAGAAGAACGAGGAAAGAAAAAACAGAACTGTAGTTAAGTAAAGGGACTCTCTCAACTGATGTTGAATCAGAATTATGCAATAGGCAACTTATTGTGTGAGACAGAGAAACAAAGTGAAAGTTACCTTGGTAGACAAAGTGAAAGCCTTTAGCTGATTGGCCACTCTTAGCATTGAACCGCAACATGATCTGATTGGAAGTCGCCAACGGCAGTGTTTCTCCTGGGACACACAATTACACATGAGCGCATGCACGCACACACACCCGCACACACATGCACACACACAAAATTAATCCTTAACCTCGTCTCCCAAAAACACACAGTCATTTTTTTCTCACTGCAGACAATTGAGACACAGAACATAACAAACTTAATTTCAATTATGAACATTTATGTACATACACACACACACACACACACACACACACACACACACGCAGTCTGTACTGTATATGGTTTACAGTCGTAACATAGCTCTTGGAAGGGTTTCTTTGTCATATTCGCCTTGTGGTAAAATGTAGTCCTCACAAGAGTAAGAATGCAAGAACAGTCACACACACACATATACACACACACCAAATCAGAGGGACATACACACAAATTTATAGGCACACACATACACAGGGAAACGAAGTAACAGTGATAAATGAGAAAAACATGGCCTGGTGTGGCTGACATTTAGAGCCATCATTAGCTGCGTGGGGATGTGTGTGTGTATGTGTAAGTTTGGTATGCGTGTATATGTTTTAATGTGTTTGTGCGTCAGGATAATCAGTCAGTTAGCTGGAACAATGTGCTACAAATCTGTTTGCCCGTGCGTATGTGTGAGCGTGTGCAAGTATACATGCATGGTAATGATAGGGTAATGATGTGGATAACATTTATTTTGTAAAGCCTGGTGTGTTTCATTCTTCGCTGCCAGTTTTAGTCAAAAGGAGGATTTCAAACCCAAATTAACTTTAAGGAATAAGCCACCCATTCTATATTATATAAACTGGCCTCTTTCCTTTGAACTAACTTAGATGGATAGTAGTTGGAAAGAAAAATGTTGCACAATGTGCAGCTACATTTAGCCAAACAAAAACTGTCACATCCTCTTTATATGCTGATATAAGCTCACTGATCCACTCCATGAAGGAAAATATAAAAAAAAGCATATAGAAACAAAACTATGGGCCTTGGTGTACAATAGAAATAAATGTTTGAGGGAACTATCATCATTAATCATATTCATGTTTTTATTCTCAAACTCCACTGTCCTCTAGTTATTGTTAAGATAACTTTACTGGTAGTTACAGTCTTGTCTTTTATTAGACAGTGTAATTTTTCTCACTCGTAATTCTACAAGCACACAAAAGAATAAACAAAACAGAGAAAATATTTAAAAAGTCCTGTTTTTCACAGAAAGAAATTAAATGTCAGTTCCACTGGGGTTACCCTGCAGCAAGCCCCCTGGCCGTGACACACAACAGAGGAACATGAAACTCTGAGGCAATGAGAGCACATTTAGCCAGAAACTATGTTAATCAATATTTCTTCATATTTCATTCTTCACACTATGACATTTACATTGATTTTTGCCTCATCTTTCAATCTGCATCCATTCTAAGTGTGTTACTATGTAGCGCCTCAAACTGTTGCCAAACTGGGATGACTCAAAGTTGAAGGATAAGGAAACCCAGGGAGGATTATGTTGTGGAGTACCAGTGCTACTATACGTTGTACGGGCCCTACTGCTGATTCCTTCTTGTAAAGATATCCCATAATGGATTTTCACCAAATACATCACTGTCAAATAAACTGTGATAACGAACACTGGTGTTGTGTTCTACAGCCCCCAAGAGCTGCTTGCTTACAGAGGATTTCATTATTTTCCTTGTTCAAAAATGTGTTCAGGAGCAACCAAAAAAGGAAAACAGCAGAAAACTTTAAAACATAAAAACTGAATGGCAGCTTTTTAAAAATAGAATGGCATGTTAAGTCACAGGTGAAAAAAAAACAATCAGAAACCAGTTTCTTTTATGGTAGCATGACCCAATAGCCTTCCTTCAGCTGTGTCTGACACTTAATCAGTCCCATTCAGAGACTCACCTGAATGTGACCCAGCCAGGGAGCTAAGCAATCGAGCGTTCTCATTGGCTCCATCAAACAGCTCAACAGAGTCATTCATTGCTGTCTGGAAAACGGCAAACTGACCAAACACCACTGGAGAAGATGAACAAACCAGAAGACAGACAAATAATCATAGAAATGAATAAATATATAAATTAGCTTTTGTGTTGTATAAGCATGTACGGTATGCTTATTTATGCACTTACCAAACTGTGGAGACACAGTGATGTAATAGGAGCAAGTCTGTCTTGTAGTGTAGTTTAGGGGATAGTTTGGAGATAAAACAACTCCTTCAGATCCACCATACTGTCCACCGCATGGAGCTGTAGAAAGACAGAGAGATTTTTTAAACTTTAAAAACATCTTAATGCCATGTTCTAGGTACTGCTCACATGTTTTTTAAAGTGTGTATTTTTCAAAGAGAGAGGGCAAGATTCATAAAGGCTTTTGCACTTCACTTCAAACACAATCTGTTCCTGAAAGACATGCATATTATTATCAAACAGATTCACCAGTCTGGAAAGGCACTTTATCTGTTTACCAAGGTGCATCTTCCGTGAGATTCGTGAAGTGCCCCTCTCGGCTTTATGTGTATGCATTTAGGGAAGGATTGTGCAAATGGCAGCATGATATATAAGTGTAGGTCTATCTCCTGCACTTAATAATGTTCACAAATTGCAAGGGCCATGTCTGGAAACTTATTCACCTTGAAGAGCAAGTGCAAGTTTCTGTAAATGTGCCAAAAGAAGGTTATTGTGGGAAGCGAGAGAATATATAATGAATATGAATATATAATATAAAAAGAATATAAAATATATTCTATAGAAATCGCAGCACAGAACGGGTTAAAAACACAATGTAGAGGTGTGCAGGGGGGTTGCACTGAATTACAAAATAACAATCAGCTTTTGAGAAATAAAAAAAAGCAGTAAAATGAACACAATATCTGCAAAATTTATAACACCATATAAAAAGGGCATTTTGAGTTATGTCAATCAATTTGAACTCAGACTGATGCTTACTCAATTACATGTTTTTGTAATACGACATGGTGTTGGTTATATGCAGCCCAGCAGCTTTTCAGACTTGACTGTCCAAACTTATTATATTTAATCTGATATTTGATAACTGATTAAGTGTTTTTTCTATTTAACAGAACGGCCCGGCCTGCTACACTGGCATTTTTAGGGTTGAGCACTGACAGGTGTTAAGACCCTATTGGAATTGCCCTGGTAATTTATCTTCTTCTTCCTGAAAATAAATCCGATTTTTGAGGGCCTACACATTCTCAAAAACTCATGAAACTTTGCAGGTGACAGTGGGGTGAAAATATACATGTTTTATGTACATAATGCTTCGCATAATGTTTGGTGCCACATAGCAGGAAATCACATATTACATCTAAACATGGCATCCATTGGTCGTGATGATACACAGCTGCATTGACTTGCCTACTCCCAGTATCCCCAATGTGTGTGACAGTGCGAGGGCCTGCTCAATGCTGCTTGCAACTGTAAGTTTTTGTTCATTTTTTTTTTATAAATTATTTTTGTTTCCCTGCACCTTTTGAGTGCTCCTTCACTAACAAAAAACATCTAGTCACTGAGTACATAAAAAGCCATTGCCCCGAAAACAGATGCTAATTTCACACAGGCTGCAAGCACAAATAGATTTGCAATGTGCTTTTGTGTACATACAGTGTCTTAGAATTGCAGGGACACACATAAATTATAGTCAGATTTAGCTTGCACTAGGTAAGACCTTGACTTGTTTAGGGAGTTAATCACTATATACTGTCACCTTAATGCCAACCACTAAACAGTGCTTGTTAGGTAAACTGGAAACCTAACGACTGTAAACTGGCCACTGAATGTGAAAAATTGTCAATCTGTATGTGTTAGGCCTGTGCTTAACTAGCAGTGTGTCCAGGGGTTACAATACCTATCACACAGGTCATGCTGGGAACCCTCCATGACTCTGAATACAATGAATGGATAAAGAAAATGGATGGCTACAGCCACTTTATACATTGGTCACAATATACAGAAAATGTGGACCGTGACACATTTTTGCACTCCAGCATATTTGTAATGAAAATATTTGATAACCCCTTTACTGGAAGGTTACATCTGTATGGAGAAAGTAAAAGAGCAGCATTTTCCCTTCCCTCATTGCTCTCACTGAACAAGGCCCTTAACCCCCAACCACTCCAGTGGAGCTGGTCAGTGGCCAACAGATCAGACTGTGGTTATTCTGGGTAAATTCCAGGTGTGAATGTGTGCAACTGTATGACTGATCGTGGCCTTCCTTAAAAAGAGAACTTGGCTGTCAGTGATAGTCCTCTGAATAAATAAAGATTAAAATAAATAAATAAGTGACTCACTCAGTTCTAAAGCCCACAGATATCAGCACACACTTGGTATCTTCCCTAGTGATGCTCTGCCAGGTCTGAACTACAGCCAGCTTCACTTACTGTTTGTTTCCTGAAAAGTATGATTAGATGGATTGAGGTTCCTCTGTTTGTTCATAGAACACTTCTGTCTTACATTTCGATAGGTCCTATGTGTATGTTAGGTTCTTTTTCCTGCTGGATTGTCCTAAAATCATGAGGTAGTATTAAAACACCCTCAAATACCCTTAAACCCGATGGTCAACACTTTAACATAATTGTCACTATTTCACGCTCATCCAGTTTGCAGGATATAGCCAAAGCAACACAAAATGTCACCGTACAGATACTTACGTACTACACTGTAGCAACAGCAGAAGGTAACAATATAGGTAGTAGTTCATCATGTAGTTCATCATGTTGCAATGAAGCATTCAGATTTTAAACATGGATCTTTTTTTCATTTGTTTCCTGCTGCTGGGGGCACTGCCCACTACATTCAAAACTGGCGAGCGTATCACTGCTCTAATCTGTTATTCTTATGTATTCTTCAAAAAATCCAACTGACTGCATTTGGCTCAAAAGTTGTTTAGTTTAGCAGAAAATTCATGTTGTCCCCAAATATCACTTGGACCCTTGCGGCTCCAAGGTTTTTTATTATATAATGCTAAAGTACAGTGCTTTTCATTTCTGTCTTTGCATGCGTATTTGTGTGTGTGTGTGTGTATGCAAATAATATCCATAAACAATATACATCTAAATTTATATTTATCATCAAAATTAATAAAATATTTTATAAAAGAAGCTACGTCTCTGATAGACGATGGCAGATTGTGGATGGATGAGAGAAAACACACACCTGTAATCAATACATCCTATGGCACTACGGTGTGATGTAACAGTATATGGTACCTATATATCATATTAAAATGTCTATTTAGAAAGCTAGAAATGTGCCAACATGCAGTGGCACATGTTTTTATAACTGCAATGGCACTTCTGCTGCATCCCCTTCAGATTAGGTCCATCCTCTTCACAGCAACACAGCAGGATAAAAACTTTAGTGAATGAATTTATGTTGTGCTGAGCTGGAGCACACTGTGGGATCTCCTGTATTAGAGTGCTGCAGTTTTAAAAAGAAAAGCCTATTAATCCCTACTACGGCTGCATGACCCACGAGAAACAGACCTAACAGTAGCTTGATCCATCTTCAGCCTGGTGTGCAAACAGTATGTGGGCGTGTGCACATTTATACTCCAGGTTAGACAAGCAGAGGTCAAAGAAATTGGTGTAAGTGTTTGTGAATGTGTATGTATGTGTGGTGTGTGTGTCCGCCAACCCCCGTCCCCCAAACACACATGCTGTGCATTCTTAACGCTTTTCCTCTCACCTTTTCTGGCCTGTAGACTACACTTCTTGTCTTGTTTTGTTTGCTAGTGTGTATATTTCTGTGGGTGTACCTCTGTGTGTGCGTGTGTACCTCTGTGGCCCCATCCCAGTGTCCACCCACGGTATCAGCTGTGATCCCTAACAGACTTTAATTATCATCACCTCCACTGTGCTTGTTGAAAATGAAAATGTGAGAACAGGAGGGTGCAGAGGTTGAAGATGCTGTATGAGAAATGGTAGAGCGTGTTCTGTATTAATATGTTGCCTAGGTCACGGACTTGTCTGTTGCCACTAAGATGTGAGGATGTGATTTTCATGTGTACTTAAATAAAACTGACTGTGGCTCATGTTTAAAATATTACAATACCCTGTTAGTATCTATTAGCTCCTTATTATTAGCTCTTTCAATGTTTTTTTTTGGACACTCTGTTGAGGGTAATTCCCTCAAGCAAAATCTTCAGCATTTCAGTCTTGAAGGAAACTGTGCATAAAAGGCTCAAAAAGTGCACCAGAGAACCCTGAAGCACTTTCCAATTTCACAGTGGGACAGCCCTGAGCCCTTGCAGGCTTTTCAGTAACACATGTCAAAGTCTATGAGAGCGTGAATGTGGACATTAAGACTGGGCCTTTATTCTTGGCTAAGGCTTGCGCAGTAAAACTGATTTACATGCCTAGAATGAAAGATACAGCGAAACTTGGCTGGTTTCTATTTCTTTGCTAGACATTTGTACTCCCACCTACTCATCCTCCTCCTCCCCACTACTATCCCTCCCTACTTTCTTTTTGTTTCCTAAAGCATCAGAGTAATCATCCTCTTTCTTTCCTCTCCTCCTGGTCCCGCGCACTGACATCGATTGATATTTTTTGGATTGATTTTTGTTGTGCTGCTGCATTGAACCCCTGAGGTCTAGAGGTCTTGTCTTGATCTACCCACAATCCCCCAGTGGTGCTGCTCTAGGCTCAGGTGTCAGCCCTATCAAAAGCCTTGACACACATCTGCTTTGATCATTCACACACACATACATATATAAAAAAATGCAAAAAAACGCAATGAAAGTCATTCTCTTTCTCTCACGCATCCATGCACTTTGATCATCCACACACATACAGAAGAACACATGTACAAAACATTTTCGCAGTCCTACGTCTCACTGTCTGTGTCTCATTTTCCTTTTCCTCTTACACACACAGTGGAGGCTTTGGGGTGGTATTGAGAGTACAAGAAAAGATCTTTGAAATGCCCTAAACTTTTAAAGTTGTGTAACACACTAATTTTGACAACCATAAACACAGCAGTTACAGTGACATCAACTTTTCAGGGAAAGGAATTCATCTGGATAGCGTAAATAACCACAGACTCTTGACTGAGCTCTACATATACACAACAGAGTATCTTTCTTTTCATCAGAAAACATAATGACAATAAAATTCCTTGAAACTTCAGAAAAATGGTTTTGCCGTGTACTGTCTATGCCACTTAGACTCTGAATGTTCCTCACACAAAAAATTCTATCATCCTTTATCACAAAACTGATTTGCAAAGTAGTAAAAGAGGGAAATTGCAATAAGTAAGACTTGTCAACTGTCATTAACAACAACAACTAACTCCCACCAGTTACAGATTTATAGTGTGTTGTCTGTGTTTCTTGTCAGTGTACCTCAGAACAAAAGGCAAACAACATGGATGTTGAATATGTAGAAGCAGCCTGAGTATTTCCTACAATCAGGAAGCAGATTATTAGTCATTGGTTTCATCTCGAAGGTGTACACATGATTTGAAAACAGACTTACAGTGATGGAAATTATTTTTCAATATGCTCTTTAAAGGCAATATGAAAAGCGCTCTTCCACTCAGCCTGTGAACCCAACCTGCATGTATCCTCCACTAGTAAAAAACCTTGTAAAGGTGTACTTGAACGAATACAGTCTGGGTAAAAAAAAAAACACACTAAGAAGAGGTTGAATTACCTGTACTCTGTTAAGTCAGCATAATGCATCTTTTTACAACTCTAATTACACCAGTGTGAAAACTGAGTCAAGTCAAACTAACTAATACAAATACTGTTTTCATTTGATCTTTTTATTTAGGTTAAGTAACGGAAGCGGAGGAGCCCTTACAACATGCTGATATCATGGGCACGGTGACTCAAGGGAGGCTAGGCCTGGGAGTCATCACCCGAGCAAGCTGGAAGGAGGCAAAGGCAAAGGACCGGAGAGAGATGGTGCAGAAGGAGATTCGGGCAGTGGAGGAAGAGGGCGGACAAGCCAGGGCAGTAACCATGAAACAGCAGGGCAGCTGGACCCGGTGGGACGGTGTCCGTGGGAGATCTCTGAGTTGGAAAGACATCTGGAATATGGAGGGGCATCGGATAAAGTTCCTGCTCAGCTCTGTTTATGATGTACTGCCAACGCCAACAAACCTCCAAAGATGGAGAGTGACAGAGGATCACTCCTGTACACAGTGCAATAAACCAGCAAACCTGGAACACATTCTGTCCTCCTGTCAAGCAAGCCTGACTGAGGGGAGGTTCAGGTGGCGCCACGGTGCTGGCACGACTTGCCGATGGACTGGATAAGGAGAGGAAGCGACAAGGAACCAAGGCCCAAGACAAAGGCCTCTGCTTTATCGGCTTTCTCAGGCCTGGGGAGAAGGCAGGCAGGCAGGCGGGACAAATGTACAGGGATCCTTGGTACGGCAAAGGACTGGGAAATGAGAGTCGACCTTGGAAGGCAACTCAAGTTTCCTGAGGAGATAGCAGTTACCAACCTCTGACCAGACATTGTGCTCTGGTCCCGGACAACAAAGCAGGTTGCCTTGATAGAACTGACGGTACCCTGGGAGGAAAGGATCGAGGAGGCACATGAACGCAAGCTGAGCAAATATCGGTCCCTCATCTTGGAGGGCCAGCAGAGAGGGTGGATAGCCTAGAACTTACCAGTGGAGGTTGGTTGCAGGGGCTTCCCTGGACAGTCACTCTGGAGCGCACTGGGGATGCTCGGGGTCAGAGGTGCAACCCGCAAGAACCTGGTGAACGACACTTCAAGGCAGGCAGAGACGGCATCCAGATGGCTGTGGCTAAAGAGAAGCGAGCAGTGGCTAAACTAGGCTGGCAGAGGAGAGGGGGGTCAGAGCTGAATTGTGAAGACCGGAAGGGCCTAGGGAGCAGTTCCAGGATGCTGGTTCTGCTGTCAAGCTCCACTGAAGTGTCGTGGGCCAGTTGATGAAACACCGGTGAAGTGGGGTGCCCACTTGAAAACCCTGTGAAGTCCCAAGGTCTGAAACATACAGCTCGGCCCTCAGTTGAACAACGTCTGAAGGGAGCGACTTCAATGCCAACCACCCCGCATAAAGAGCAGGAGGTAACTTCTGCCAAGTGCGGTGGCTGCGATATCTATCGTTTTAAAGACATGGAGCTGTCAATTAAATGAACCCTTCCTCCTTTCAAATTAAAAACCTAGCAGGAACAGGGGAACTATGCCTTTTGAGGCACTGGAAGGCTTTTATTCTTAAATAACTGTGAAGCAAGTGTTGACTGTCTTTGAAAGGGCTCCGTGGACATTTCTTTTAAACAAACAGAAGTTGTTGTCACACAGTGGTCTCCACCAAAATAAATTCAACAAATGTGTAATGTGTATTTCCTTTCCCCATTGAACATTTGCAAAGCTCATCTTAAAGTATTATAAATCTGGCATTGTTTGCATTTATATTTACTAGCTTACAGTCTTCTTTACCTTTGCTGATGCAGTGCAGCATTACCACCACTTGTTGATTAGTAGGATAGTGTGACACCATTGGTAGGACTGTGTTTCACATTACCTGTGTGCATGTAAAAAATAAAACAGCTCCATAGGTCTCAAACCCCACAGGGAAGTGGTAAAATGGTCCTGTTTTATGACAGGGTTTCTTTGTTGTACTGATGGTATTGATGCTGTTTTGAACATTTTGGAACTTTCCTGACTTCTGTGACATATAATGCAAACAAGAAAAACCCTTAAAATACACACAAGCATTCTGTGAAGATCTTGGCTCTCTGGTAAAAAGGGCAGTTTAAGACTGAAGAAAAGTATTTCAGTCAGGAGAATCAATTGATATAATCTCAGTTGACAAACAAAATAAAAGTTTGTTTGGGTCTTCATAACAGGAACATAGACAATGTTCCACAACAATATACGAGTACAAAACTACAGACACACACATACACACAGGACATGGCCAGCTGTGAACTTCTGTGGATCTAACATATAAACTGATATGTAAACATATATAGTGTCATCAAAGATTGAGCCTGTATCTATAACTACCAGTGGTATACTGTATTTGGTGTGCATGTTTGTGTGTGTGTGTGTGCCTGTGTGTGTGAATACTGCCTCTAGGCGGCACTCTGTAATAGCTACGTCTCTCTCTCACTTTACCTCTCTGTCTCTCTCTCTCTCCCACTCTCTCTCTCTCTCTCTCTCACACACACAAACACACACACACACACACACACACACACACACACAACACACACACACACACACACACACACACACACACACACACACGTAACCCTATCAACAGTCACGGAGAATTCCTTCTTTCTCGCACCAGCTCTTAGTTACCATGGAAACCAATAAAAGAGCGGTTTGAGATGGGAGGTGTGCGTGTATGTGTGTGTGTGCGCGTGTGTGCGCATCTGTGTGTGTGTGAGAGAGAGACAGAGAGAGAGAGAGAGAGAGAGAGATAGAGAGAGGGAGAGGCAGAGAGCAAGAATGGGAGAGAGAGCCAATGAGAAATAGTGAGGGAAAAATATAGAGTAAATCAGACACAGATAGAGGAGGTGGGAGGAAGGCAGAATGAGAGAGAGAGAGGATGAAAACAGAGGGAAGAGAGAGAGGAGAGTGAGAAGTAGTTACAGAAAAAAAGGAAAGAGAAGGAGGAGAAAAGACGAACGTGTGGGGAGAGGAAGAAGAGAGGAGACAGTGGGAGTGTAAGTGGAGATGTATTATTTAAAGAGGTCTCACCCTGTCTAATGAGTTTGGTCTAAAAGCCCCAGGAGCTGCCCAAAGATAGAGAGACAGACAGACAGAGAAACTTCCCTAACTATGTGGTGAGAAAATTCAATGTGCAATAAGAGCCGAGGGAGGAAAAGAGCAAGATTACTGGGTAGGACTGGATTTAGTTAAATTGTTCTGCTTGGATTATGTGAATTGTCCTATAGTTTAGGTGACAGCACTCTCAGCAGATCGATCCATGTATCTGGGACACAGAGAGGGCCTGGGCCAGGAACCAAATTCAAGACTGTCTTGCTGTGAAGAAACAGAGCAGACAACTGATCCAATGAACAGCAGGCCTGATATTGCTGTAATATGGTTCAACCAAGAACCTCTAAAACATCATGTACACAGTCACAACATGGGAATATATGAAACTGTCAATGTTTAATATATTTTTCAAGCTATCGGGCTATAGTTTGGCACAGGAGCCAATATAATAATGCTTTCTGTGCACTGTGATGAACCCAGAATGACAGTATGATAAAAGAATTCATAATGTGTAATGACACTCTGTGTATTGGAGTTACAATACAAGTGCACTGTATTAATCTTGTTTAACCACAGTAACAACCTGAAAGAAACACACCTTATGGAGGAAATTATGTCAAAATCAATTACAGTAAAAGGACATGAATCAATTGCCAGATGAAGTTCGATGCCATTCTGAGTATCAGATCATTTTTTATTTGATAGGAAACCATTATGTGGTCTTCCATTATTAGCCTTCAAATATGACTAAAATGTCAATACTTGGCTTGTGTTCATAAATATATTATTGTGAAGGAAAGCAAAGCCACTCATTTGCTAATGAACATCAGTTCTTTGTGTTATCACGGAGAGGGTTGGTTAAAGTTGCCAAACACTGAAAACACTTCATTATGCCCAAGTAACTGGCTGGTCAGCGGTCCAGCCAAATAACTACATTTGTTTTATATTTGTTTGATTGGTTAAATTACTGCCCAATAGCTGATTAACTGACTTCTTGATAGCCTATCTGAGTGACCGACTAGCAAACTGATTGACTGGAAATACTGCAAAATTACTTTTAGTGGGCTGATAGTGCACCAAGACAACGCGATTATACATTCAAGACATAAAGTAACTTTGGCCAATCACAGGTCTTTTCAGAGGGTGTTCCTATTGGCTGTTCTACAAATGCAAGTGTGTGTATACGTCCCTTGAGATGGATATGTGTCAATATTCAGGAGAGTTATGCAAAATCAGAAATTGCCACGACGGCAAGGGTGGAGCAGCCCATTCTGAGCTTCAAAACCACTCTTCGTCAGAGACTTATGGGTGACATCACGGAGGCTAAATCCATCTTTATATGCAGTCTAAGGTTAATAGCAGTGAAGCATTCAGATTGAGAGAGTTTGCTGTACTTGTCCTGGACAGGTAACAGGCTGCTTACTTCATTTTCCTGTGATATCTAATTGTCTTGTAGTGGTTGGTTATGTATTTTACCATGAAATCTGGCGAGTAGTGCTTATGTTGAATGTTGCTTATACTTTAGCCTTCTGCTACCACAGCCAAAGCCTCACGGCTGCGTTGTGTGCATCTATGAAGCGCATGCCTATGCTGCAAGAGAGCAGCTGTATCTTCAAATTCTGGATTTTTTTTTCTAGATTTCTGCCTCCCCCAGCTCTTACTTTCTTGTCTCTTAACCCTTACAAGCAAGATTTTCCTGTCTTCTTTGTGTTCAACAGCTGAACTTGCCAGATTCCAACGGTAACATATCTTTAGTCAATAAGTGGCAGTATTATCTTGAAATAAACTAGATGAATGTAATAATAAGATAAAATTAGTTGATGAGCTTTTTTCTTCCTTGCCGTCTGTTATTCATTGCTGGTCTCAAATAGCTACTCTGAGTGCAATTATCTCATCTTTATTCTCTCCCACCCTCCACCCCCAACCCCCCTCTTCACTGTCTCTCAGACATTATTAAACACAGCTTTCACGGGAGGCTTTGTCAAATTGTTAAGAGGTATAAGTAAGTGTGTATTGTCTGTCTGTGTGTGTGTCTTTCTTGCTCATTTTAAAATTCCTCCCTTGTCTTGCTACCTTGCTCTGTGGCTTATTTGAATTTTTTAGCCACATGGACCAGGTCAGGTTTCTGTCACTTTAGAGATCACACGCATGCATGCACGCACGCTCACACACACGCACGCACGCACATATACACTTGGACACAAACAAAATTGTAGTTATTGGACCAGTAAGTTTTACACCATTTAAACAAAGTTTTGGAAAATCAGTCATCATAATTTTGCATGGTATTGCTACCTAAGTGGAGTTCTATGGTAACCACAAGTGTTGTGTACTACGTGAAATTAAAAAAAAAAAAAAAAAAAAAAAAAACATTTCTGTGGCATTTTCACCATTATTGAATAACTGACAGCACAGAGGTAGACATGAAACAAGGGAGAGAGAGAGGACTAACACATGGTCCCTAGCTGGAATCAAATAGAGGATACTGCATTTAAATGTTATGCACCTTAACCATTCAGTTACCAGGATGCCTGTAGAGATTCAGTTTTGACAGTAACACTGTAGTATACCATATATATATATATATATATATATATAGATACATATATATCTATATCTATATCTATATATATATATATATATATATGATGAGAAGATATATATGTGTGTATGCAAGCAGGTGGTTTTTTAATAGTGCAAAATAAGCAGGTATTGACCAACATCAGCTTTCCATCATCTTGGTGACTGTGTTTGTAAGGATGCAGTTCCCGATGTATGTCTCCTACCTTTACATGATGGCAGAGCCCTGTCCCACACTGGCTTCCCATCATGCCCCATGACACAGGTGATGGTATCCCCGCCCACAGTTGTGTAGCCATGGTGACAGTTGTACGAGACCTGAGATCCCAGTTTATAGTCATAACCTGTCCGACTGCCATTCATAATGTTGCCAGGGTCAAAACAGGCCTCTCTTGGTTTTTCTGTGGAGAATGGAGAGGGTTTGTGTTATTGCACAAAGACAAAGCCCAACTAATTTGGAATATTACTAATTTAAAATGAACAGTTTTTATTTTTCATTATTTATTCATATGGTAAGGTCATTAGAGCCAACATCAGGGCCATGCACTAAACCACAGTCTCCCATGTGGTGCAGAAAAAGGCACTGTAACGATTTGCTCTCCACATTGGTGTTATTGATGACAAATTCATGTCATTTTCATTCGAATTTAAATATACAGTTATAGCCAATAGTTACAGATTTCTAAAAAATGCTTAAATCATTTATGCAGCTCAATAAAGAAAAAGTAATTGGGGCAAAACTATTTTGGTGGTAATTTAGTCGATAGGCTGCTATTTGTTGACCCCATATATAGGCTATATTGAACATCTTCTATTAACTTTTAATATATTTTCCCCCATGGGAGGTCAAGGAACACATAAGGGTAAAGGAGGAGTCAAAAAAAGAGGAAGTAAAAAATGAGGAGTAAAAAATTAGGTGTCAACCATGGTCAAAAACTCTCTTGGATCTTTATGACTTGGCGTTGGGCCAGCTTGTTTGCTTTCCTGTGATCATCCAATAAGAATTAGATATTGGGCTTGATGGAGGGAAACCGACAGACAGAGAGGGAGTGAGGTGGAGGGCAAGATGGAAGTAAAACACAGAGATGATTAAGGTTGTGTTTTAATTAGAGAGATGGCAGATGAAAGGTAGTGAATTAATGACAAAAGTACAGAGTTGTGAGGTAGTGTGAGGAGACAGACAACAGAGAGGGAGATAATCTTTTTTTAATTAGAGATAAATGGAGTGAGAGAAACAAGATTAAAATGAGTTTATAAAACTTGACAGAGCAGATCTAGCCTCTAGTTAGTCAAACAACTAATCATCAGATCTGCATTGACTATTGTGGTTGAATCACCCGCAGTCAAGCAACGTCTGTAAAATCAGGATGAGTCACAATCTGTGGAAGTAAACAAGTCATGGGCTGACATGGAACAGCATGTCCTTTCAACTGAAAGAGACCTCTGATGTATAGAAAGGATGGAATTAATAGAGTTGGCAGCTTAAAATACTATCGTCTGCACAACAGACCTCCTGTATCAACATTTTACCATAATGCATTTAGTGACAGTGATAGCTTTTTGTTGTTGTTGTTTTGTTGTTGTTGTTTTTTTTAACTTTAGTGCACAGAACATCCATTACAAGTAGTTAAAGGACAAATACGGGACCATATTTACTACGAAAACCACAATCTACTTTTATTCAGCATCTGATTTACTAAGAGGGAAGCTCATTACACAGCCAGGTCCTGGACACTATGCAAGTAAAGGAGAAAAGAACCAATAATGCTGTGATCCTGACTGCAAAACACTTACTTTGACCTGTTACTGTTACTAAAAATATAACTTATTGTGAATCATGATATAATCTTTAGCACCTATCTAAATATTAATTCATTAGAAGGGAAAAATACAGTCATTGGAAAAGAAAAATAAACTATGGCAAATCAAATTCTGAGTTAAAAACACTCACTTAGAAGCTTCATCATTTAACATTTACTTACAAGAAAAGGCTCAGCTGCAGCCAAGGGTCAAGTTAAAAAAAAAAGTTTTATAACACAAACCACAACTCACACTGACATTAATAAGATACTGACTCATTAATTACTTAATTTTTGTTTCTGATGATTGATTTTTATGTATGTTTGTTTCCCTCACCACAGCCTTCCTTGTGGCCCTTGCAAATCGGTTTGGCACTGCTGCGGAAATTGCGCGACCTTAATAGATCCAGCGGAATACATAATCAGCCACTGTCAACATGTCCCTGTTATTCCTGTGATCCTCCCTTAAATGCAAATGCAATGAGGTGAGAGACACACCTTGCAAACACTCTCTAAAATGATGTGTTTGTGGCAGATGTTTCCCATCTGCGCCTAAAACAAAAAGGCGCAAAAGCCTTATCTGACCCACACAATATCTTTTTAAAAAGTAAAATATCAATACAGCACTTATTTGTCCTCCAATTCATCAGGAGTATTGTCAAAGTTGTTGGCATGAACGATATGTCGAGGTGATCTGGTTTGTTTTTGTAGTTTGAACTATAGTGCACTGCTGTGAGATTGCCAGTTGATTACTATTACAGCCACTGTACAAATTGCAATACTGTAACCATCTAATACTAATATTGCAATATTGCACTGCCTCTACTGTTATTACTGCTGCCACTATACTACTGTCTATTACTACTACTGCTGTTTTACTACTACCACTACCATCATTTCTACAGCTACTTTTACTGCTACTAGTACAAAGAAGTTGAACTATTTGCTTTACTTTTACTATCAAAACTAATCAATAGTCTGTAGATAAGATAGTTTTACAATATTTGATCATTATGTACCTTAAAGGGGATCTCGCTGGAAAATGTACATTATAGAAAACACAGTGGACATTATGTTAAGCTGTAGATTTAGGGTTTAATTACCTCTATATTCGATGGCGAACCCAGACATGCCCAGTGAGGCGTCAGATCTGAATGCCAGGAAGAGACTGTTACCACTGCTCTCTATTCGCTCCGGGGCCTGGTTGCCTTGGAGACTTGCAAGTAACGGCCCATTAGAGTCTTCACCCTCGTAGATGTGCAGGAAGTCATAACTTGGCTCCATGTTAAAACTGGTTGTAAAAAGATAAACACAAAACAGAGAAAGTTAGTTAGGTTTAAAAGTCAAGGAGGAGTGTGTGTACGTGTGTGTGTTCAAATTGAAAAACAATTAATCCAGTGCTGTGTACTAAATTCAAATACGTGCCTCATTTAGTAACTGTCAATTAGTTTGTGCTATCTCTCTTTTAATGGTCTTCTTATCTTACTTATATTTCCACATATTTTTGGGATGTGTTTACTGCATTAGAATGAAAAATTAAAATATTTGTTGTTTTCTTCTTCATCTTTAATTTAAAACATTGTAACTTTTTGATATTTTAGAAAAATAAAAATGTGTGCGTCATCTTAAGTGAATCATTCTGTTGACTCATCATGTAAGGACAAGTCATGATGTATTTTGATATCCTCAGTACATGTGTGAATGTGTTTGAGTAGAAAAATGTATAAAAATACGTGTCCTGAATTTTCTAACCCGCTGCCTGGATCTACTAATGGATGTTTTGCTGGTTTTCCCTTTGACAACTTCTCCTCATCTCTCTATACATACATGTAGACATTTGGTGCTCATGAGTGTAAAAGTACAAGACACATGAACACACACTCTTTCCCACAAAGTCTCTGTGTTTGTCTGAAAGAGGTTGTGTTAGCCCTGTCTCCCACTTATCACACAGAGACAAATTTGTATGAGTGTGTACACACATCCACGTGCATGCACACATATACACCTATCACTATGTTTACTTTCAGAGTGTGTATGTGCATATTAGCTGTCTCCTACCTTTCTAGTTAAACCAGCTGCTCAGCACTCGGCTGGAAGCCATAGAACTTAACTTTGTGTGCATGTATGTGTGTGTGTGTGCATTTGTGTCCTGTCAGAGCAAAGACAGATAAAGAAGAGAGAGAGAGAGGGAGAGGATGTGTGAGTGTAGCAGTATTGACAACTAGTATGAAGGTACCCTGTGGCGTTTTCCTGCATGAGGGACGCTATAGTGCAACATTTAGAAGAGCAAATCCCTGTATTGTTTGTATCCTGTGTTCTATCACCATATACACAAAAAGCCGTGCATTCATGCCACAACTACGGACATGAGGTAATTACATGGTTCTGCAAAGAGTGGTAACAGTTGTTGTTGGTAATGCACCGAAAAACGTATCATAATGCCAATAGAGGGGAAGAGATGATGGGAATAATGCAGGTTTCAGAGCATTTAAAATAGGTTTTTCCAAACATTGTATGAGTTAGGAAATGCATTTAACATAGTTGTTAGGCATTTAGGATACACAAGATTTATTTTTTGGCAAGAAATGTAAAATGTAAACTGATATACAAAAAAATGAACAAAAATGTTATGAATGAAATCCAGATTTACAGGAATCTTCTCTCACATGCCCCCTCCTTTTTCTAACCTTTTGCTTTACTTCAAGAGTTGAAAATGCAACAATTAATTTCTGTGTTTGGGCCAAAAAGGTGTAATTTGGCTGACAACAATATTTATTATCAGAAAGGACTTTTCAACTTGAAAAAACATATGTAATCATTACGAAAGATAAAATTAGTGCAAAGAATGCTCAAGTTTAAGCCCTGTGTTTATATCTGGTGCAGAATGGGCTTAACTACACATAAGCCCCTTTTGCAATAACAAAGCATTAAAATGATCCATGTTAATACCTTTTGCATTAGTGATACATTCTGGGTCTGAATGCTAAAGCTACTAAATGTCATAAAAAGAACACAAAGATCTCACTGAGCACCATAACCTCATGTCGGAAGAAGAGTAAAAAAAATTGCAAATTAAGAGTGAACATGCAAACTTTAATAGGTGTATTTTAGTTTTAAAGTTAGGAATTGTACATTTTGAGTGTCACAAAATAGTCAGTCCTCTCATTTAGAAAACAATGCAAATATATTTTCCTTCCATTGACTCTAAGTAGTCTGTAGTCAGCACATTTATAGAACATGATATCACTAATTTCATAAAGAAACACTTCTGGATGATACCTTTTAGCAGTGCTATAAAACAAGGGACAGTTGGACATGAACGCTCAAATAATGATAACAAAAAATGGGGAACTTTGGAGAAGATTGGAGAAGCAAGAATTGTACCATGATCTCATTCAAAGGCAAAAGTCATTAGTAACTGGGTCAATAAAAGTCTATCTCAGGTGAGTT
The DNA here is from genome assembly GCF_021018895.1 of Seriola aureovittata. NCBI lineage: Eukaryota > Metazoa > Chordata > Actinopteri > Carangiformes > Carangidae > Seriola > Seriola aureovittata. Next base: position 19,252,241 of record NC_079364.1, read on the forward strand.
TATAAAACATAATTACCAGGTTAGAATTCGATGAATAGTGACAAAGAAAGGACATATGGGATTCACAAAACAACCAATATCAATACAACTTCATTAAAAGTAAAATAAAACTGTCTCACAGTTACAACAGAAGGGAATTATCTCTCCAGCTGAAAAACATGAAGCCAAAATTGGGTCATTTTTTTTCCTTTGGCAATCTGGAGAAATTCTGCTTTGCTTTTATCTCTTTACTACATGTGAAACTCCAATCTTCACTTTTGCTTTAGTCATAGGCCCCTAACCACTGTGACTTGTAAAATATTCACAACTGAGGCACAATCAGGACTTGGGATGTAAATAAACGCTGCTGTATTACCAAAAAAACAAAAGTTGGAAATGGTCAGAAATCCTTTTTATTAACACATGAAAGAGACCAAAATATTTTCTTTTATATACAGTCAAAAAGTTCATGCTCAAATATATTCAGGATCTATAGGAAATTACCAATAAGTTCACAATGATTAACAAAGTAAATTTAAAAAATGGCTGACTGAAAAATTCAGGTTCATTTCATCTCAAACTAATCTTTAAGCCACTGTAGTTACTTATGATAAACGTGGATTTTACTGTAGTTTTATAGACAGATGTATTACCTATTTTCCCCACTCACATGGGTTTATTGGTTACATTAATGATCCTTAACTGGATGTTAGAATAAACTGGGCCTCGTCCCTGACTATATAGCACTGACCTTTTTTTGACTCTGTGTGGGCCACAGTGAGTCATACAAAGTCTACACTGAAAAATAAACTCAGAAACTAAAACTAAACTCATGAACCAAGTCCATGGAGAGTGATACATTTTTTAATCTAAGCCAGAAGAGAAATATATTTTAGAAAATACTTGGGGACCCCATCCATCCCCTAAATCTTTAAGTTTGTAATTTTAATGTTTTCTCAGTTATATGGATAAACTAATTAAAAATGAATAACATTAGTGAGACTATTGCTCTGCCCTGATGTATTTGCTGCAGCTTTATTGCCTCAAAATTAAGAAAAAATACACATTTCTGTTGCTGTCTTATCGTTCTTGTCGTTGAATGGTATGTAGTGTAGTGTGCAATAATTCGTCTAACAAAAACTTCAATATTGACCACATTATAAAGACAGTCCCGTTTACCAACATGACGCATGCATCGGTAACTTTGTATTTTCTCAGAGTAATATTCACCCCCCAATCAGCTTAATTCAACATCTGACATAATAGCTCATGTTTCATATAGCATATGGTACTTTTACTATGGTACCATTATGATAGTAATATATTGTGTTTTCTAGCTTGAGTGCAAAATTAAAATAAATCTTTAATTAACAGCAAATTATCACAAATCTACCAGTTTAATGTGTCTTCTGTTTAGTCACCTCTTATTGTTGCCCTCATGCTGCCTTTTAGAAAAGCCCCACAGGAAACGCAACAATAAACTAAACAATAAAATCATTGTTTTGAAGATGTTGGTTGGTTATTTTTACCTATTATACAGTGGAAATAAAATGTTTGATTGAGTGAATCAAAATGTTAGAAATACCTGAGAGGGAGCAGTGTTTCACAGATAAAAACATATTAGGACAAAGGTATGTAGATACAGTGCCATGTTTTAAATTTATTTGGCCTACCTTTTGAAGATGAGAGCAATAACAAAGTCAGGGTTGACTCTAATTCTCCAATCACACTCTTTCCCAGGGGGGTAAGGCTGGGGGTAGTTAGGCGACAAAATTACTCCTGAGGGTCCACTGATGTTACCCCCACAGGTTGCTGTAGACAGAGAAAAAGCGAGAGACAGACAAAAAAGAGAGAGAGAGTGAGAAAAAAAGATGATTACACAGCACTGGGCTTGGGGTAATTTGGAAAGAAAATCACCCCTGACTGACCACTTATATAACACCCACAGGTAGGCAGAGAGAAAGAGAGTTAGTTAGTGATGGGAGGTATAGCAGGAGTTGGTTAGGAGAGGAAGAATTACCCCTTGTGGACTGCTGATACTACCTTCACAGGTAGCAGGAGAGGGTGAAAGAGCAAAAGCAAGAAAGGGAAAGATGTTGAGATTTAGTTACAGAGTGTAGAGCTGGGGGTAGTTAGCAGCGAGAATCACCCCTAGCAGTCCTGTTATTCCACAACAAGCCAGAAAGCAGGAGAGAGATACTAAAAAGAGAGACAAATGCGTTCAAGCAGCAATTTGGTAAAGGAAGAATTTGAAACATGGGGAGGTGTCTTGGGGTTGGCAGGTGGGTGTGGACGGATTATCAACAGTGAAATAGAGGCAAACAAAGGCATTAACAGTTGCAAATCACTCACAGACACATGCAAACTTACGCACTAGACTATTGTGTATAATGCTGGTTTAATCTTAGGAGCTGCTGAACACCCAGGGATTCACCACCTGAGGTTAAAGTGCAGGCTCAGCTCAGAGAAAATGGAGGAAGATTTAAGCCATACTTTTTATCTACAGTCATGTAAAACGTGAGGTCACTGGCAAAGAGTCAGAGGCAATATCAGGAACAGAGCATAATGTGTTTCACAGGCATGGTTACAAGGCAAATTACTGGTCTCTGTGACTGTGGTGGAGGACTTACTGATAGTGCTGGCTGATAAAGAGAAGGCAACAGAGAGGCAAATGTCTGTAGTCCTTTGCTCTAAGCTGGAGGGGTGGACAACATCCTACTTGCTGCGGGAATTTTCATTGGGCTCGGTCACATTGTTTACATCCCACCTTCAGCTATATGTGGTGATGTCATACCTAGTCCTGAACCTTGAATAACAAAAAATCCAACATATCAGGACCTATACGTGAATGTGGTGATTTTGATTCATCTACTCTGTCTAATTTGACACTTTACCCCAATAAAGTCATGTAGTTCAGCAGCAGCCTACCACCAATGGAAGAGGACATTAAGTGTGTCAGAAAGAGCTGAGGAGGAAGGAAAGCATAGCAGAAAGTAGGAGACTGAAATACAAAATGCAGCAGAATCGTGTGAATGAGGTGTGGAGTGGCATGTGGAGGCTCACTTGGCCCTAAGCAGCAGGTGGGCTTGAGGGTGGTGATGATCGAGGAAAAGAGCAAACAAGCTCTGATTTTTCAACAGCTACCTTTATTGTTGTGTAATGCGACAAAGCTGACCTGACTTTCTTTTTTGAACCCTTCTACTCATGTCCACACGCCTCACTATCTCAACTCTGCCTTACTGACCGCTCGTCCAGCACAGCTGCAGAGGTGAGGATGAAATTTAGGAGGTTCTGGTACTGCATGTTGAATTTTCTTGAATGACATTCAATGCTCATCCCAATCACAGTTTCTTCAGCACATTTTCAACTTCTCCTTGATTCTAAAGAGCATACCTCTTGTATGGATATCCATCAGATTATCCGGCAGCAGCATCTTTTGACATTAGACATAACTTCACCTGGAGGTTGCAGTTGATTTGTCTCCAGAGTAGTATGTCAGACATGGCAGAACAAGACAGGGACACCCAAGGGACCTCAACTGGGACATTTGTTGTTTACTCTCTCAGTTTCAAGCTTAAGATATAACTCTGGATCACACCACCTCCAGAGGTTTTGTGTCTTCCATTGTTGGATGTATTCATAAGAAAAAATAGTGCAAATGTTGGTGTTTGATGGATATTATCACAAAATCTTAATGTCTAATGCCTTTTTTCATATTTAGTCCACATTCTTTCGGATGCAATATGATATAAATTTTATTAAAGTCTCACTCATCACACCACTCTCTCATATTTCAACTCTTACTTAATTGAATCTGAGTTTGGCAGTCAGTGATCCACACAGTAATGTTCACCTACCTACACACGTTGGAGGGTCAGGTTGCCAGTAGAATCTGTTATCCATCCGTACACATGTGATGGTGTCCTGGCCTTCCAGCTGGTAGCCTGGGTCACACTGGAACGTCATACTGTCACCAGGCTCTTTACTGTCCCCGTATCGAGAACCATTTACAGGGATGCCTGGGTCATTGCAGGTCGTTGCTGTAGTGGCTGAAGAGTGTGAAACAGACAAAGAGAGACAGATATTGACGTACCATTGGTAGAGAGAAAGAGAGACGGTGGGACAAGCGCACTCAAACACAATAGTATTATCATCGCTGGCAGCTGCAGACAAAGAGTGTCTGAGTCCTAATGGGGCTTACTGTCATCAAACTGACAATGACTGACAAAATGATTCTATTAAAAGGTAGCAGTGGCAGCTGGAGAAACATGTGAAAGCTCATGCTCAGCCTGACTAGCTAGTAACTAAATGATAAAAAGATCATCCCTCTAGGTTCAGTCAAATTTGACCTTGTGCTGTCTTTTTGCTTTTAAATGGGTTCAGGTTCAGGTTTAGCAGCGTGCTCACTACCGATAACTAGATTTATATTTTTGTTTCACTACAATCAACCTCACAGTGCAGAGGTTTCAGCTATGAGGTTTGCGATTGTGTTTAAATATGCTGTAGTGCTTCCATCAGACCAACTAATGCCTAAAGCAGTGGACCGTGGTGCACTGGTAGGCTGCAAAGGTATTGCAAGTGGGCCAACAAATCATTTGCAAAACAGTACAATTTTGGGGAAAACATTTAATTACAAAAGAATAATAATAATAAAAATATAAATAATGTTTTCGCCAGCTGGACCGCATTGTATACTTGTTTGCTACCTCAGTCTGATTGCATATTTAATGATTACATCCATGGCAAAAACTGCTTCCAAAGTGCTGAGTGATTAGCAATAGGAAGAATTAAAAGGAAAGAGAGTCAAGAGACAGATGATGAATCGATAAGTGATCTCCCTCTGTCAAACAAAAAGAAAAACTGAGCTTCTCCTTCTTTCAGTTCAATCCTGAATGTTTGATTTTTATCATTACAATAAAAAGTGCTTTGAGAACACATTATTTGGCCTTAACATTAATCTGCCAAAGAAAAGATGGGTCAGCATTAGCTACTGCTTGAATCCTCATTATGCAGTAGACTCAACAATTAATCACAAAGCTTCAGATACACTGAAATTTATAGATCAAATCTTGGCCAGAGCCCACGCCAAGATAATAGTAGAACATGTTTGCATGAAAGCCAGCCTTATGAATTACACTCCACAGTGAACATGCACATTATATTTTCACAAGTATTCCAACAGATGTTGCATGTATGTATTACAACATCGTATTTATTACATCTTTCCAGAACAGAACTATATTTATTCCATATGGCCGGGGGGCAGATAGGGACACCAAGAGGAGAGAAAGAGGACAAAATGAAATATACTTGTAGTAATATCATACCTAAAAACCGCTCGCTGAATCGATCCACAGACCTTGATTTAAATAAATGAGTGTGGTGGTTGCTTTAGTAAATCAACATGGAGGTAAATATAAGGAGTCATTACCATATTAATGGAATAAAAGTGTTTTGATTAGCACGTTAGTGAGTGCAAATATTTATTGTTTTAAATATGTGGACAATGGAAAAAAATAAACATTTGAGAAAGATAGAGAGAGTGTGTTGGATGCAAATATTTATGACTAGGAATATACATCTCTTAAAAAAAGTTGTGACAGTTATATCTGGAATTTGAGTGTACATGTTTGTTTATACAGATGTACAGTATGTGAACTACAGAGCAATTGGAGATATATGGGCTTGTGTTTGAATTGTGTTGGTAGTTAAATAGCTATATTGTGTGTGCGTGTGTGTGTGTGTGTGTGTGTGTGTGTGTGTGTGTGTGTTTATGCGCTCAGGTGAATAAGCAGCTGTGAAGGTAAGAGCTCCTTCACTGAGTGCTCTCCTGCTTCCTAACTTTTTCTTACTCAGGTATGTCTCTGATTGATTTGCTGCTACAGTGGATCACAGTGACTTTAGCCAATGATTTTGAAAGGACAGTGAACAGAGATTTTTAGGTCCAGTGACTCAAACAGCAAAGGTCATCTCTACACCCAATGGGTACAGTAATTGTGCAGGCTGTCTTTTCTTTTAATAAATATGTGGAGAAACAACAGCAGTAGTATCAGTATGATTAAAAAACTGAACTCTTATTACAAAATGGTTATTTAAAGACAAAGCCCTTAAGATGAATGGAAATGGATTTTGGTCATTACTTATTTAATTATTTATAGTATTTATTATTATCATCTGGTGTTAATTCATTTCACAAAATTACTGTGACTCAAAGAAATTTTTATCACTAAACTGTTATATAACTAACCTGAGATGAAGTAAAACTCATAGCTTTGTTACCATACCTCCTGGTTTCCTAAACTGTGGGAGACAAACTAAACTGAGCCACAGATCTCCGGTGGGCTTTTTCAGTACTTAGTGAGCCTGGGTCCCAGGGTGAGATATTAAATTTCTCATTTGATTCTTTGGCTAAAGGTTTTTCAGAAATCCTGTTAAATGTAGCATTAATTCCAGATTAATTCTCTTCTAGCCAATATAAATGAGGTTTATATAATAACTAAGAAACTATATGTGCGATGAATCCTGAGTTTGTTAATTAGCTAATTTAATTGCTAATTCAGTAATTGGTTTTTCTTCATAAATGGATCTTGGGGATAGAGTGAGGCAGACCACACAAATTGAGAGGAATCATGGTACATTTTTGATTTTTTTTTTCTGTCATTCAGAGTTTCCACCGACATATGAATCTTGAGTTTACTCACTGGAGAACTGTATAGAAAATCCTTGCTTGCTGATGAAATAGTCTGAATCAAACTGCAGTGTGAGTATGTTGAAAGTCGAGTGGATATCTTCAGGTAGGGCTGGGCCCGACCATTCTTTCAACAGGATCCCCCCATCTGATGGCCCAGATGGACCATCCCAAACTCTCAGGATATCATGGCCGATCTCAGTGTCAAAGACGATGAAGTGGAGGCTGAGAAAACAAGAAAATACACAGGAGATCAGAGATTAGGTACAAACATTAACCACTGCTTTGTTTTAGTCAGCAGATTCACCAAAGATCATGTCAACTGTAAAATAAAATGAAGCAGAGCAGAGAGCAGACAGGTCACACTAGCACACACACACACACACACACAGACACACACATAAATGTCAGCAGTAGCCATAATGTGTTGAGAAACACGACGGTGGCATAATGACTAATGTGGTGTACTCTCCGACACAGCAGTGCCTTTGACAGTGAGCGTTTATCTCTAATTAGTGAATATATTATTACCTGACAGTTTTGTGAGGGTTTGCCTCTATAGTGCATATAGAGTTAAAGTTGTTGTTACATGGGAATCATGCTATAAAATCCTATTATTGTAATGTAAAACCAAAAACACTCAACCACAACTGTAGGCCATGATCATGTTCACAGGGGATTCTGTGTGCTTCATAGTTACCTGATAGTCTTGCCTGTATCAGCCTCTATAGTCCAGGTACAGTGGAGGTTGTTGTCATAAGGAGCAGGATAGCCTGGAGACAGAATCCGTCCAGACACTGCTCCAGTTATGTGACCTCCACACTCCGCTACAAGGACACGAGACAAAGGGATGATCAAACATCAATGGAAAAAAATACACATATTTTGTCTTCTTGTTTTAGCTTAACCTATTGTATAATTTATAGGTATTATTGTCTATTGCTTCCATCTGTATTAAGGAGCAAGGATATATCTTACAACCCTAGTTACATAATCTTCACATTTAGCTGGAAAGAGGGGCACAGGATAAAGCCATATACTGAAGGATTACTGCGGGGTTACTATGAATTATAAACTCTGCAGCAGATATTATTGGTGAACTGTAGCCCTCTCAGCCATATAGCCCACACTTCTCAATCACAAAGACATTTGAAGTGTATTGAAGAATACAAGTCATCACACTAGCTTCTTATGAGGTGACCAAACAAAGGCAATACATCTTACAAAGAAAAATCTTACACCAGTTCACCTGCACGGTCACAGTGAATCAGTGAATCCGAAACTTGATAACCCTGTTTAGCACATATATGTGTACAAGATAAGCTATAATTCTGCAGATTAGTAGTTCTGGCACTCTCTGTTTTAGATGATTAGTCCATGTTCATCTGTTTACTGTGGCACTCTCAATTAGAGGTCTTCACACACAGTGTGACTTGATTCTGAGGAACCAAAACCTGACTCGTGACCTGAAATCTCAAATTATACTCTATCTAATGGGATCCAGTAGGGTCTCGTTTTACTGCCACAGCTCTAATCTTTCTGTCTCTAACAACCAGGCATCCGGGCATATTTCAGGATTTATCAGTAACCTATGTAAAAAATGAATGCCATTAAATAACAATTACTTTTTAGAATTAGAATAATAAATATTAGCTTGGTTAGAAAATTATCATTGTCTGTCTATTACCCAGTTAGCTGCAGAATGTTGGTAAAGAGAAAATATAATTTTCAATTATTCATAAAAATTAGTCTTTGATGCATGTAAACAAAAATCATTCTCAGAATTAGTTTCTGTGACTTTACATTTATTCTAAGGATATTATTATACTGCTGATTGTTCAACAGAGCCTCATGCTGCTGCCCGTGTTGGTGAATTGGGTCTTCTTATCCTTGGGTGTATTGTGATTGGGTCTGACAGTGCTCAGGTCCCCATTGGGTATCCATGTTTTGAAAAACTAATTGATGCATGCCAGGTTCAGGTAGACGTTCCATCGTTTTGGGATCGGGTCAGACATTTGGGATCCGTGAAGACCTCTATTCTCAATACAACCAGATTCTTTGTATCATATTTTCTGGTTTTCTTTCCAGCCATATTAACATTTCAATTCATCTCTGTAAGAGTCGGCTCTTCTACTTTGCTGTAAATTACTCTGAGGTGTGAAGGTTGAGTTAAATGAGAATCGGTTTAGAAAGGCTTGAATCATTAAATCAACCTTGAATTATCCAAGCTCCTGCTATACACTTTCAAGGTTAGTGAGTAACTTTGATGGCTGTTTTCCCATAAGGATTTCTCTATAGTGTGCAAAGTTCAAGAAAAAAACACTGTTTAATGCACAAGAGAGAACTGGCTTTTTGTGTTATTTTTATATTGTTTTCAGAGGTGAGGAAACAGGAGATAGCAGGAGGCAGGGGAAAAGGCTGGGAGCAGATTTAAACTCATCATGGTAGTACATGGTACACATGGTAGCCCACTGAGCCAGCAGATCGCTGCTGATTAGAAAACAGTTTGGTACAGAGAAGGTTTTATATCTGTGTATGCATTGCGTGTTTGTGTGAGTTAAGAGAACACCATTAACACAGCTCTGCAATCTACAATAACATGACAACCAACTGCTGTTGCATTACCCTAGGCAGAATGCACGCAAATACACGCTCACTTGTAAACACAAACACAAAGGGAGAAACAGATAACCACACACCAGTAACACACAAGGCCAGAAAAATACTTGAAAACACTTATGCAATTACGCCAGCACACAATTTAACCAGTTGTTTCAATCCCTGGTGATAGAAAGAAAGAAAATAAAGAGAGGAAAACAAGAGTTATTTAGCAAGCCTGAGCCACTGAGAACTGCAATTTTCCAAGACAGAAAAATAAAAAGAGAGAATAACAGGCACACATATAGAGTGGAAGACAGACAGGTGTACTGTATGAATAGAGGAAGAGAGAGAATGAGAGAAAGAGTCCCACAGAGGTATACCACGGCTCTGTTTTAACTCAGTGTGGGAGAAAGAGGGAAAGACTGTATAGAAACAGCCTGAGGCAAAGCCATCTCCTTGCCTCCATGCAATCACACACAGATATGGGGCCAAGACAGACTGACGGGGACGGAGACATTCAGAAAGACAAACACTCCAACAAACAGACAAAGGAGGGAGATACAAATGTAGCTATAGAGGTAGTTAGCCCAGGGCTCTGTCAGCAAGTACTCTCCTGGTTGCTGGCTTACCTAAAATAAGGCAGTGACAGAGCAGCTACAAATTAATGACTGACAGACTGCGGAGGCACGCACTCACTCATACACTCATACTCACTCACACACACACACCCACACCCACACACCCACACACACACACACACACACACACACACACACAGCCAAAAGCACATACTCATTCTCATTCCACACACACACACACACACACACACACACACACACACACCTATGAGCACACATTCTTTTGAGTTGCCATTAGCAACTACATGAGGCCATGTCCCACCTCAGAGAGCTCAGGTGTTTTGGCAGGTTAAAAAGACACAAGGTTTGGCTCTGCTGTAGGGAATTCCAAATGAACAAGTGCCAAGTGCCTACATCCAACCAAAAAGGTAGAAATACTTAAAGGGAAAGTGGTTCAGTTTGTAAAATATGCAAAGCCACAAAATATTTATGGACAAGCAGGAATTATGGACAATAAAAATTGTGAATTTGCTTTAGGGATTTCAACATCAAGTTCATGCTTCACTGGTGGTTCCTGAATGACAATATGGAATCAGAAAGCCCAGCTTTATATGTTAAAGCTAAAACACAAAATGACTTTCACGGGTCCATAAAAATTGCCATGTCAAAGCACTTGATTCGTTTGGCATACTCCTCTCCGACCTAATTAAGAGCTATAACTAAAGCTAAATCTGCCCCTGGCAGCTTATCTACCTCAAAACCTGGAAATATTCAAATATGTTCTAGATATGCCAAATGAGAAACCTTTATTTTGTAATTTTCACTGTGTGAAAATTAAAACCTGATATTGTGGGAGTGCAGAGCAGCAGTCATGATGATTATTATATTGGGCTTCCTTCAAACTATATTAATTTACTCCACTTTATGGCCTTAAAACTACAAATGGATATACTTTGATACAACTTAATGGTTGTTTTATGTCACTTTTTTGTGATTTTACATGCTATTCATATGAGAACCAGCTGTATGTATTTTTCGAAATTACAATAAACTGTTGCTTTTGTCATCAATGTCTGTTGAAGACAGAGTCAAAATTATGTGAAGTCTGACTCTTAATCCCAAAAAACAAAGAATTATTTTTATCATAATTAGTCATCCTATCACAGTTGATGTGGGTAAACTGTTTTAGATGAGAAAAGTTTAATTACTCAAGGTGGAATTATTCCCACTACTGTAACTATATTCACATAAAAGACAAGGGAAATTAAAAATAAGAACATCTGAAAGTGAGACATTCATCAATTTTGGGCTGTACCAGTAAAGTACATGTTGGTGTACTTTCACTCCACTCGTCTGTGTTGTCGAGTTTCTAAAAAGATTCACTCTTGTCATGCAGGTCTTTAGTGGCGTGATATCTGTGTGTAGTTCAATTTCATCTTAAAGTTATTCAAGAAGCAACAATTCCAGATGAGTCAATATTGTTTTTACATCACATCACTTTCTGGCATCTGAAAAAAGTCTCTCCTGATAGAATATTCTATTTATCTGTTTGTGCATGCTGAGAATAGAACAGAAAGCTACAGCTTCTGTCAAAGTCCTTGGCATAAAATACTGTGCACACCTTCAGTGTACAAGAAAGTAGTCTGCCTTACATTATAAATTTATCCAAGTTCAATTCAGATAGTCATCTCCTATTTTTGCACCTTAACCATGTCATGCTTAAAATACATAGAAGCCTGGTGCACTAAAATCTCATACCCAGTGACATCCTGCTGTCCAAGTGCAGATGCACAGGCTGTTCTTACGCTCAGAGGCGTATTAGTACCACTACAAATATTTCCCAGAGTGGTGAATCAGACCCCATGCCCACTTTTCAAAGTATTCATCTGAATTGACTCAATCACTTGTTCACTCACTCTCTCGTTTGAATCATCATGCTCTTGATGGGGCTCAAAAACAGACAGGGGTAGTTTTGACTGCTTCTTCTCCCTGCTTTATTTCTCATTATGTATGACTTTGGATGAACAAACTCAGTGTGAAAAAAAATCACCCACATGTTAGTAATTCAGAACTTGTAGTTCTGAATTATTAATATACATACAGTAGAACTTACACACGTAATGACATACTGACCGATACAGGAAGGAAGTGGTTTGTCCCAGACACGTCTGTCCCCGCTAAGACAGGTCAGTGTACTGCTGCCATGGAGACTATATCCAGGGTTGCAGGAGTACAGGACAAAAGTGTTGGCATAATGACCGTCGTCCTGGATCTTATAGCCATAACTAGGGATACCTGGCTCCTCACAGCGTACTAAGTCAAAACCTAGAAAGAGAAATATAGACACATGTAGTGGGAAACACACACACACACACACACACACACACACACACAGACAGATTTGGTTATCCTTTCCATGCAGTAAGACAACATTGAATAAATGAATGGGATGATTCAGAGCTGTTTTGGACAAGATGACATAAGGTCATACTATTCTTCTCCTGAATCCCACTACTTCTGCAGAAAATTTGAACACTCACTATTAATGCTGAAGTACAATGTGACAGCTGCAGTGAAAGCTACTGGACATTTCTAGAGATTCTACTCCTCTATGCTTGTGTCCATGATATTTTTTAAAATGTATGGGCTTCTGCCATTTCTGAAAGATATAATGATGTGTAGTGTGCAGCAGCAGTGGTTCCTATATGAAACTGTGGAAAAACATCAAATGACAATTTCACATCCCACACAAACACAAATATACTGTACACTTGAATGAGCACACTGCAAGGGATGTCTGTGTGTTTTGAAGATAACAAAGAACAAGGAAGTTTCCCACCTCCCAGACAGATGGATAAACTAGAATTACCGCCTTGAAGATGTATTCCTCTGCCAAGCAGTTAAGTTCCAGTTTACATCCATGTCTGTCCAGACTCTGGATTAGACGACTCACCCATTCAAGTGAATGGGAAAGTGGTCTCAGACTTTTGGACCCCAGGGATCAAATGTATGTGCAGAACATTAAGATGTCACAGTGAAGTTGACCTTTTGCATAAAAATTACATCACACACAAACACACACACACATTTGTGTGAAATGTTGTCATAATTAGCATATGAATTCTTAAGTTCTGGCCAAAAACATGCTTTGTGAGGTCACACTGACCTTAACCTTTGACCTCTGAGCACCAATATCATCAAAATCAGTTCATCCTTGAGTCCAATTGAACGCTTGTGCCAAATTTGACGATATCCCCCAAGGTGTTCCCGAGATATTCACAAGAACCACATACTGAATGTATAGTAACATCCATGGACTATGACACAATAATACAAAGGACGTTTGTAAGATTGTCCTTCATGCTCTTCAACTAGGAGTCAGAGATTTTATGTTATTCAAATAAATTGAATGATATGTCAAATGTTCTTGTGATCAATTGAGCTTTTAATATTTCTGAAGAGAATCAGGAGACTAAATCATACACATTGTCCAATCACAATTTACCCTGCAACACCTTTTACACAGCCAGCAACTTTCTAAGGGAGCAGTCACCAGTTTTTTGAGGTTTGTGTACAACTATCTCTCCCTTGCTACATCCATTTCAGTAAAACAGATGCATCTCACTTCTGTCAACCTTTCTAGTTAATATCTTGAACAGATGTTTGAATCCTTATTACTCTATTAAAACAGTTTTAACACTGTGCACTATTAAAGCTGTTTTATCAGTCCCTGACCCTACTTAAGAAACCATCACTGCCTCTCTTGATCAGATGCTTCTCTCTTCTTTCTCCTGTTTAAACCTTCTATCAATCTCTCTTATCTATCCATCACCTCATCCATTGTAGCAGAACTTTGCAGAAGGTGTCACCTTATCCAGTTTAATGACTTGCAGATTAACGGCTGTCTAATGGTTTAGCTGACATACCGTGCATCCATCTAGAATCTATATACCATCTACCTTCATCCGTTTGTCCCTCTGTCCAGCCGCTCTTCCACTCCAGATCTGTCACTTTCTCACCTTCTTTTAATGACTTGCAGATAAATGCTCCTCTAATAGCCTCTTTGACTTACACAGCAGCTGGTCTTGCCTTCTTAACAGACTCTCTTTGAAGCCATTAAGGTGTGGGTGTGTGTGTGTGTGTGTGTGACATAGAAAGAGAGAGAGCGAGAGAGTGAGAGAAGGAAAGAGAGAGAGTGTGTATAAGAGAGAGAGAGAGAGAGAGAGAGAGGGAATGAGAGGGAATGAGAGAGAAAGAGAGAAAGAGAGAGGGTGCATCTGTATGTGTTTCAAGTATTCACATGCTCATTTCCATTCCCTGTACGCTTGGTAAACTACTGTTGCACTTTGGTCTCCACCTTTATCAGAAATTGTTTGTTAAACTGACTGTTGGCCTCCTTTCAGCTGTCAGAAGTGAATGAAATAGCTTGGTTATTAGCTGACAGAGAAGGACTCTCTAAAGTCTTTGTAGTACATGACACATATTTTGGTCTGGTACGTAGCACTCAAAATTCATTTGACTGGGGCACAGGGCAGACGCAGGGTATATCCATGAGTACAATCTAACACAATCACTACCACTCTACTTTTCAATTAAAACATCTCCTTACAAGGAGCTTCATGATGAGCTACTCAGATTTTAGGAAATTACTGTTTGTGTGCATGTGAAAAAGTGTGTGCGCATCTGTGTGTGCATCTGTGTGTATGTGTTGTAGAGAGATTGAGAGAGTTTGTGTGAACTTGAACAAACCCTCTACAACAATATAGAAAGAAAACAATCTATATTGCTGCCCAGTTTCCAATCAGTTCATCCAAAGTCATAATTTCTGAATGATAACTCACTTGTATATGTGAGGCGAAAGCCCTGATTGGTTCCAGAGGCGTTGCTGTTGAACTCCAGCCACAAGTGATTGGACGTACTATTGATGACATGACCCACCATGGCATCATGTGTGAAGTTTCCAAGGAGACGGGATGAGGTGTTCTCTCCATCATATACCTGTAAATCAACACACAGGAACAGGAACGCAGATCATGAATAAAAAAAATGAACTAAAAGAGTTTGTGTGGTTTTGTAGAGGTTTATATGAGCACAAATCTACCAATGTAAGTAATGAGAATATCACAGAACATGGGTGCACAGTGCACTGCTAACCCGGTCTGGAATACTGGATGCAAAACTTGCAGGGTATACTGCTATATTGCCTCTGCTGTGACTCACCAAAATACCAAACAATGCAAATGTGGCAAAAAACCTCACTGAGCCTCAGGAAAAAGCCACTTTTCTCAGCTTTGCATCAGCGTGGATTTTGTGAAGCACCACAAAGATAGAGCCTCAAACATCACATGAAAGTTGCTGAAGTCACAAGTGAGTTGTTAAGGGGGTCTATAACAGTCAGCACAACTGATGAAGCCTCCCCTTTTTACGCTAAACCGTCAAGATTTTTATGCAAAAAGCGAGTAAACAAAAAGTTGAGGGCTTTCATGGTAGGTAAATAAATTGGTTACCTTACTTGAAATGATGTTTGCCACAGTTAAATGTGGTGGAATGAGACTGCTGTACAAACTTATTTGCAGTTTTACCAATTTAATCGTTGTCTAGCACCTGTGGGAAGCAGGAGATTCGAGTATCACTTTGATTTGAGCATTGGCAGAGAGGATATTGCAGCCCTCGATGAAAAATAAAAAGTAGCTTATTCACAGTTGAGGATGTCTCCAGCTGTGATAAGTGTTCCAAATTTTTGTTTATATTTTGAAAAGTTATGTTTCTAGAGAATGGTCAACAGAGGAAATCAAAGAGTAATACAGTGTGTTTCCTTGAAACAATCAGTAAAAGCTAGAAGCCGCAGTATGCATGTTCTCTACTGATAACTAAATACTGTTCAAAACAGCAAGTCAATGTGCGAGTATGATTTGGTTTGTGATGCTGCATATTAGGGGAGATGAAAATAGCAGGAGCGTGAACGGAAGGAAGCGAGGCCAGGGTTACATCTAGATATAAATTTGATTTTCACAGCATAACTGCATCACTGGACTAGTTTCGTAGTGCAGGACTGAGTTTGTATTTCCTTTGTTGATCAGTTTTTTCTCTATTCCATTTGAAAGAATTATGAAATTGATGAAAATGATAGCATTTTTGGCTCTCTTGACACGAGCTTACTTTTTGATCTCCTAGCAATTTTTTCCTTCTCATCGTTTGCATTGTGATTATGAACCTGTTGCTGGCAACACAAACAACCGACAAAACAGCTAGAAGTCATTTATTTCAAATGAGTGCTATGAGACAAGGAGATACGGAGGGTAGAGTACTGGCTGCCAGAAAGATCTTTCCAACTTGGCAACAAATGACACAGTGTAACAGCATCCAGCTGAAGGGTTGATGTGCACACATCACTACTGCAGCACATGCAGTTACAAAATGTCCCCTTGCTATGTTCTAAGTACTTTTGTTTTCTCCAAAACATGACTTAATACACAGTTTTGTTGCTAGCTCTGTAAACACATTACATTTGTTGTTTGGAACGAAAGTAAGCTAACATAAAAACACCAAAGAGAACTGTGCGATTAACAAATGGAAGCTGTGTACCTTGCCATATTTTGGCATATTTTAGTGAGGGCATTGTTTGCAATATCCTGAGAGAGCAATAGCAGAGTAGAGGATTATGCAACAGATTTCTGGATGATGTTTAAAATTTTAAGGGAAATTTATCAAGCGTAAGCTAAGTATTTGATACTATGACTGGCTTGTTTTGGAGTTCACTTTCTGTCTTCTTGTCATTCTTGAATGCAGCTTTAATGTGACCAGTAGGGATGTAATAGTTTGGGAAGTGCTGTCTACTTTTGATGGCAGTTTGAAGGGGCGAATTAGTACTCTGAAGTACCCCATAATACTACCTCACAGCTGGGATATAAATGTGAACTGCTCATGCTTATATTTGGCAGCCAGGGACATTTCCACAGATTGGAGGTGACAGGTTTGCAGGTGGCAGGAACGCCAAAGAAAAAAGGGCTAAGGCGATGTACTGTTTTTGCTCTACAAGTATTGCCAGTCAGAGGAGACACCTCCACATGAAGCCAAAGCAGGAGCTACAGTGTGTTAAGTGTGAGGTTATGATGGAAAACATAAATTTGAGGATAAAATGACATGGGAAAGGACAGAGTGAAAATGAGCAAAAGTTTAAAAAAAAAATAAGAGCAATATCACAGCATCTGTAACATTACTCCCCTAAATTATATTTTCCTTCCCTCTCCCTGCCTCCCCACATCCCTCTCGTCACATAAGTGTCACCCTGTTTTGCATCTCGCTGTCTGTCTTTCTTTCTTTCTGTTTGTCTAATGCTTTCTCTCTATCCTTTTCTCCTGCTCTCTCTGTTTCAGTAAAACTCGATATGGTTAATGAAAAGCCCTGCGGCTCATAAATCAACATGTCACCATCTACCACCCCTCTCTGTCTGTTTGACTCTTTCTCTCTCTCACTTGTTCTCCTACAGCGTCTACTATCATAACAATTCCTGCACAACCCCAATTTGTTTCTTTCTCACCCTCTCTTTCTTTCTTCTCGTGTACATCTGAGTAAATATGATCAAGCACTGTATTAGTTCGAATTTTTACGGGAAATGAACTTGGTTAGCCCTTTCTAGGGAAAGCGGTTGTAATGAGGTGGTTCATATGTTACAGGATATTTTAGCTCAAAGCAAGCTGGAACTGTGAAACAAATGGTTTTCATTCAGAGTGTTCAGCTGCAGCAACAGACATCACCTCCGTTGCTGTTAGCCTGGGGAACGGCATGCTAATTGTTAGCCTAAGTGGCACTTTGGGGCTTTCCTTCCAGTTCATTATAGTTTGCACTGTGTTTTCATAATTAACAGACATGTTGTACATCTCTAGCCATTGACCTTAATAAATGCTCAATACCATCATATAGGAAGACCATAGTACAGATAATTTCATCACATCATGCACCCACTGTCATTCAGTTTCGGATGAAATGCCTCTTATATACAAGTTACAAAAACTGTTGGACTTCTGACAATGGGGAGACAATTATTCTTGGGGGAAAAATAGTGAACCACATGTTGAAGTTTGGGTTGAGAGTTTAACAAGCAAAAAGTATACATTATCTCTGCTATTATCTATTATCTACTATTATCTATACTTAAAAGTATGTATATTCGGGTGAACATTTAAGTGCTCAGACCATCTTGCCACTTTACAATCCAACTGCACTGTAGAATCCAGTCTGTCCTAAGGAAGTAACACTGATCAGAGGGCGTATTATAACCTCTTATATTGTAAAAGCTCCTATAATCATTACAGCTGTCTGTGCAGCACAACAACCAACCTCATCCAATTCCTGCATGTGTTATATATATATACATATACATACAATAACATATACTTTAGACAGTAATGATCATGTCTAACTAACATGGTCCAACATGTGTTGAATTATTGTCATAGTATTTTGTATTGTACTGTCTGTACATCATGCATACAGTACACCACTGTATTGGAATAAACTGCACATCGAAACACCTACATTTAATCTAATTTATAAAGTTATTCATTATCAGTAATTTGGATCCAAAGTACTAAATTGAAGCCAAAAATCTAATATTGTTGTATGCCCTAAATGAACGTGATGTGTCATTCTTGTAATCAGTCTTCAGGCCTATGGTTTTTGACTGATACGTTAGAGTCCAAAGTATCCTCATTAACTTTTGTGATCTCTAGTCACTCTCCGTATTCTGCTCCTCTGTTCTTGTTATTTTCTGATAAAGAATCAATTTATTACAGTAAATACCATGTCAAATGCCTTGTGAAGACCAGAGTCATCATTTTAAAAAGAGCAAATGTCTTTTTCTACTCTCCAGTCTTGGTTATTCCAGCATCATCCTCTCAAATATACATATAATATTTAAGCATGTTTATGTCTGTATGACACTTTTCTCTCTTTAAGGGGATTTTCTTTTTTAATACTTATTCCACTGAGAACATGTCCACCTTTTACAATGATGTTGAGTGTCTCTAAAAGTCAGAGAGAAACCTGCTAACACAATCTAACCACAGACAGGCTCAGCCAATGCTTTAGGCCTAATACTGATAATACACTCTAACCACATACTGGCTTAACCATGCCCTCAGGCCTAATACCGCTAAGAGACATTGTGAATAGAAACGGTTTTAGACGATGTGTGTAGGACAGCATCAAGACTGTAAAACAGCTCACACAGCTGCTCCTAACTGACACTGAAGTGGGCACACGCACTCGAGAGAGGACTTATGAGGAATTAGAAGCCTAGGGAACATCTGTAATTCTCTCTGTAGTTCAGACATACACAAGTATGTACATTTAAGTTTATTCTATGTAAACAATTCAGTAAATTCCTGATACATGCATAGGGACAACTCAAAGTCCATGATAACATATTGCAGATCAAACTCTGGCTCAAATTAACAACCAACCATAGTCATGAATGTTGAAAAACCATGTAGGTCATTTTTTTCAACCCTCTGATATGATCCATAGGAGTGTCTACTGAAATAGCACCCCTACAGAGCCAGGCTTACCGGACCTCGGTTTTCATAGCTACAATAATAACACACAGACTGTACCGACAGTGGCGTACCTGCCTAAGTCACCATGGTTACTATAATAACAGTCACGGCTTGGTTAGATTTAGGCACAAAAATTACTTGGTTAGGTTTAAGAAAAGATGTGATTTGGGTTAAAAAATGTCCTTCCTCAACATTAGATAATCTTTGTTGTCATCGTTAAAATAATAACAACAAGGTTAACTTTGATGAACGGTCATGTATAATAGAAACAACATAAGACTGCTACTTCCACATGGGAATTGAACATTGCTCTCTCGTGTCAGTGCGGCTTTCAGCACCGCTGCTATCTGGAACCTCTTCTCTGTAGGCCTGCTCACAGCAGACTGCTGCACTGCACTCTTTCTCAACAAAAGCGACACGTGTGTGCCTTTTTAAGATCAGTCAAGAATATACGACACAAAGTCTGTCAGCTGAATTTCACAAGCAACAGGAGCCATGAAGCAGAGTTAGCATGGGCATCTAAAACTGAGCGCCTAACACCTTTAACCCTAATTTGAGCTCATATGTATCCTCTCCCACTTTGTTTATGTGTATAAAAGTGCATAAAAAAACACAGGTTAACCTTCAAATCCAAAAAATAATACACTATAGTGTGTAGAGGGTTCAAAGAGGCAGGACTGATCATGTTGTGGCTCTGTTTCTCATGTATTCATTGAGCCATGGATGGCTAATACAGCAGGAGCACTAATAGAGAACATGGGTTATAAACCCCTGCAGGGATGTTATTGCTTCTTACAGCAATGTTTAACACATCTAACATCCAGGGCAAACCTTGGTAATACAATTTAACTACATACTGGGTAAACCAAGGATTCAAAGCCCTTCCTGTCGTTTGTGTTTTTACTCCTGCCTTGTTCTTGTACACCTCATATAATTAAGGACTACACATTCCCTGACATCTTAATTGGACCAGGTGTGCATGGCTGGAACAAAAGCTTGCAGAATGGGCTTTGAGGATTGTGTTGAGAAACTTTGGGCTCAGCAGTGCAACATAAAAATGACAACTGAGTATGGACATAAATATATCTAGGAGAAATTCACATCCAAGGTGGTTCTTTCTTTGTGCTAAACAAAGATGAACGTCCCTGAATTTTTTGTTCAATTTCGAACTGGTCTGGCATTATGCAGGTAACTGCACCCCTTGATGAACGATTGAATGAATTCATAGGAGGCACAAGAAAGTAATGAAGTGGCTAACATTAATAGAAAATACATACATAAGTCAAGTTTCAAGTTGAGGCTGGATATTCTGATACTTCTATTTATATCATTAAATTATATCTGCAATTATGCTCTCCAAAGATGTAGGTGGCTGTGAATATTAAAGTAAAATGCTTTTGGCTGTACTATTTACACTTTGATATCTCTGAATGAAAAATATCAATATTTAAAATATTTAAAAACTAACAAGTCCTGCCATATACTATAAGCTATTTAAAGGCAAATAGCTGTATATAGTGGAATCCTTAATTTTGTTTTTGTTTTCACTGACCACATCCTCTAAATATGTTAGTTTGTTTGTGTTTTGACACATGGTTCATGGTTCTGCCAACATCTACAACTAAACTTCTGTTTACTTTTCAAGCATTACTTGACATAAGCCAAACCCATATCATCAATCTGTTTAAGCATATATATAAAAACTTTGCATATAGACAGGTTATGATTATGTTATAATCCTGTATGTGTCATATCGTCACCTTCCTAAAATAATGGCCTAAGTCATGTTTTGACAAAAATGTTTTTTTTGCCTAAATCACCCCCTCATGATGCTGGCCACCTCTGGTAAAATCGCCTGAATCCTCAGTTGAGGGGAACATGCAATTCTACCCCCGGTTGTATAATGGCCTATGTCTTTTGTTGAGTTTTTTGTGTTTCCTGAAAAACCTGAAAAAATGACTTAGGCCATTATTTTAAGAGGGTGTCGATATGTATTTGTGTCTGAGTAAGTAAGTTATGCATTTATGGATTTGTACCACCTGATTGGGAATTTGCATGAGTGAGTGGGTGAGTGAGAGTGTGAGTGTGTGTGTGTGTGTGTGTGTGTGTGTGTGTGTGTGTGTGTGTGAATACATGCCTTGTATGTGTGTGTGAATACATGCCTTGAGATAGTCTCCATCTTGCAACAAGAAGCTCTCAGCTTTCAGCCTGATTCCTTTGCCCTTTTCAGTAGTGATGCGGTAAATGCACTCGTGGTTATTATCGTAGTTAGAAGGGAAATTCGGAGAGAGGAGAACGCCTTCTGGTCCTAGTGAGGAGGCTCCACACTCAGCTACAGCAAGAGAAAAAAGGGGACAGAGACACTGTGGATCAAAATCACAGCAATACTACCTAATTATTTTTGAGCAGTGAAAATATCTGGTTTGGCTTGTTGTGTAAAAAAAAAGAAGAGACTCATAATTCTACATGAGAAAGAGAGATTAGAGAAAAATGCATGTCCTTTATGACCACAAACCTTAGTCGACTTAGCAGACATGATAAAAATGATAATAATAATGAACCATATAGTATAAAGCAGCTTAAAAGCACAATAACATCAAGCATGACAAAAAGCAAAATACATACAAAAGCAAAGCAATTAAACATAAAATGGAAAAGATTAAAAAAGGGGGCAAAATGAAGAACACTGCATAAAAGCAGGTCTGGATTAGTTTGTTAGAAAAAAGTATTTCCTACAAATTATACAGAATTATCTAGCAGGTGCAGTGCCTATCAAAGTTTAGGAATTCAAATAAGTGGTACTTTGTGCAAATAGAGTTTTGTCATATGTAAATGAGGAGAGGAGAAAAGAAGCGAGCCGAGCAGGCTTTTAACTCCCACTGAGGAGGACCACCACTGCTAAGAAGGGATAAAGAGGAAATGGAAGTAATGAGATAGACAAGAGAGAAGGCGGAGTGGAACAATATGGAAAAAAAAAGATGCAGTCTTTCTCAAATCTGAACAAATCTGAAATCCAAAACAACATTTTTGTAAATGTTATGTAGTTTTTAAAGCAGATTAGGGCAGGAGATAAAGAGCATAAATTCAAGGATGCTACCAGCAATTCTTCAGAAATTCTTTTGTGGAGTGAGGACAGCACTGTAGAGTGGGAGTTAGAGAAAAGAGGATAGCAAAGGAAGGAGAAGAAAGGGATGAAGAGAGAGCTTGAAAAGAAGAGAAGATAGCAGATGAACCAAGACAA